>NC_090021.1:136724218-137025185 GCF_037176765.1 Anolis sagrei | reverse complement strand
CATATGGGAGAATACTTTATTCTCCCATATGTATGATTTTATAAATTAAATAAAGTAATGAATAAAAAATATTTTTGTGTGCAGTTTTTCTTGGAAGCAAGGCTGATTCAATAATTAAATGAAGCTTCAATCCTTAAATACGTATTGATATAGGAGATGGAACAATGAGGACCTAAAATGATGCTGGCATTATCCCCACCCCACCTGCCATTTTCTTTGGTCTGTGTATTCGAGCTTTTTGCTTTCTTTTTATCTCTTAAAGACATTTCCACCAATTTGAGAAAGCTAATCTCCTTGCTTCTTTGCCTGAAAAGGGAACAACCCCAATAATAACTGTTAGCTTACCTCCTACATATGAGAGCCAACCTTTGGTAGGTCCCATACACAAATATAGGTCAACTTCTTTTGCCTGTCTCCTTTCTTATCCCAACTCTAGCTATAATATAAATATAAATATCAAATAGTCCTCCAGATTTTTCACTGATTAAAGCATATTTCTGTGTGTTTTTGAGTTTTAAAATGTGCATTATATGTGCATTTCATTTCTTCAAAACACACAATTCTTGACTATGTCTAGATTTCCAAAATGGGGTGCACAAAATTTGTCCTTTCACTTGACACATAACAAAGTAAAACAGAAGAAACAATCCCTTATGTATTCTTTAACTTACAAAAATTAAGTTTCCATGGCAATTAAAGTGGAGTCAACCTGCATTAATTCTACAGTGTAGATACACCTTTATTTGTTTGATCATTTGCATTACATGTTTTTGGAGCCAGTCTAATTCCTAAAATAATTGGTTGCTTCCAATAACAGGGTAGACCCATTGAGAGAGCCAGTGTGATATGTATCAGCTTATGTATTGGAGTAGGACTATAGGAAACCAGGGATTTATCCCCATCATCCATGGGAGCCCACTCAGTGACTTGAGCAATTCACACTCTCAGTGTTCTAGAAATGCAATGACAAACCCTCTCTGAAGAAACCTCTAAAGAAACCTTGCCAGGAGAACCATCATAAGTCAGACACGAGATACAGACACTTAAAGAATAAGCCTCAGTGAAGAGTTGGAACACACAGAGGTGCTACTTAATTAAACATTTGATATATTTCTAAGATTCTGTCGAACTTCCATCTGCCAGAGCAAAATATATTATCTGACACAGCATAAGACAATTTATAGGTCAGTCCCATCATTAGGCAAATGTGGTGATCATTTCCAGGCAAAGACTTCAAGTACTATCAAAGAAGAAGCAAAGGCAGCTTACTAGTCATTCTCTTCCATTGGCTGACAACCTATGTTATGTTCACCAAACTAACCAGCTACCATGAGGTTAACATAGAACACTGCCCCATCCCCAGTGTCAAAATAAGATTTAAATGCCAGTTTACTTGGTGTCTGAAGGAGGTAAATGACATTGTGTCCTGTACTTCAGTCAGAAAAATGACTTGGGTCAACCTGGCAGTGCATCATAACAAAATATCAAGAATCAAATAACGTAAGAAAATTAGGGCAACACATTTCTATATTTGTGAGTCAGCTATAAACCAACAAAAATGGGGTTGGATGGTCTCACCAGATGTTACCAAATTATAAACTCACAGAGCATCTTCTGTATTAAACTGTCCCTGCCTGGCTAGAAATTATGGTAATTAATGTCCATATTGTCTGGGGAAATTTGGACTGTTAAAATATATGCACTCCTAATAGACAGAATAATCTTTCTTGGCAGAAAATGAAGCCAGTTCTTGGAATACGGTCTGGGTATGTGGTCCAAGTGAAATTAAAGACAGTCAAAGGAACTTCCCCAAAGACTGACATAGCAATTAGCAAAGAAAAGAACAAAGGCTTCTCTCCCTCTATATACATGGACAGGAACGTCATGTGAAGGATAATCTTAAACTAGATCAAATCATCAAACAGAAATGTTATATATTGAAAAGGTGCAACATTTTAAGTAACACGACTGAGTAGGTAATTTAAAAAAACACTATGGCAAGAAACAATTGGAGATTTTTCCTATCTGGAAGTTAGTCATGCAACAGAGGAACAACTGGAAGCTATGGCCAAAGTGATTTTTTTTTTTGTAAAAGAGAGCTCTGGGAGCAGTCATTGCAGCAATATGGACACTATCCTCTGATGAGTGTAGGGAACAGTGGATAGTGAAGTTGCTCCCACTGTCCACTCTGCTCTGAGGTTGCAGGAGTGTCCTGTTATTGCAGGCAAAATTGAGATCACCTTC
This sequence comes from Anolis sagrei, assembly GCF_037176765.1. Classification (NCBI taxonomy): domain Eukaryota; kingdom Metazoa; phylum Chordata; class Lepidosauria; order Squamata; family Anolidae; genus Anolis; species Anolis sagrei. Next base: position 137,022,941 of record NC_090021.1, on the reverse strand, counting down.
TGATTTTTCTCAATGCAGTGCTGAAATAGATTAACCTGGTCTATCCCACAATACTTACCAAAAGTGGAGAAAAATCATGAGGAAGACCAAGAATGAACTGGGAGTGAGTCTAAGCAAAAATGGCAAAGCATTTCTCGTCAAAGGAAAATACTTTGGCTAAAGCAAGTGTTTATAATTGTTCTTCTAATCCAGTGGTTCTCAACCTGGGGTCCCCAGATGTTTTTGGCCTTCAACTCCCAGAAATCCTAACAGTTGGTAAACTGGCTAGGGTTTCTGGGAGTTGTAGGCCAAAAACATCTGGGGGCCCCAGGTTGAGAACTACTGTTTAATCTAATGTTTTACTTCTTGAATAATGTTGTTGTAATGTATTTTGTATGTTGTCGGCATCAAATTGCTGCTGTTGTAAGCCACCCTGAATCCCTCTTCAAGGGTTGGGAAGGACAGGGTAGAAATGTTGGAAATAATAAATAAACAAATAAATAAATAAATACTGTTTGATGAACATATGATATATTGATAGCACCTAAGTAGTGACTGTGAATGCCATGATGCAACACCTTATGTGCACTGAGCTATGTAGTAGAGGCGTCAAAAACCATTCTAGTGCAATTGCAAAGACACATATCATGCACCGGCAAGCAAGTCCCAATGTGCTATGGGTTCCAACTGATGTGTATTGGCATTTCCTAGACAGTGTTCTGATATGCATTGCCCCATATGCATTGCTCACTTCATTGATTCCCCTACATCAGTGGTTCTCAAAGTGTGCTCTGTGGACTCATTGGGGCTCCATGAAGCTTCCCGAGGGGCTCCATGGTTCCCTCCTCTCCCCTGCCCCTCCCCTCCAAGCTTTGTTCATTTCATTCTTTTTTTAAAAAAAAAATGTTTTGTTACTACACCCTGAGTAGAGTGAAAATGTCTGCAGGCAGAGATAAGCTATGCCAGGATTAGGCAATTCCCATGCAAAAGAGTAACTTGGTGCAACACACCCCAATGATTAGAACCTGTTTTGCAATGCATGACCACAATGTTTAGTGCTCAACCACAAGGCTCAATATTACTGTTGACACAACTCATCTTCCACTGTGTTTAGCAGAATACATGATGAATAGTTTGCCCCTACATGCGTAAAATGATTTATGCATGCACATGTCACTAATAGGATGCCATCTCATATATATTTTCCTGGATATCCATTTCCCTCTTCAGATACTTTGGGTATTACAGATAATCATAGAGGAAAGTCTAAGAACCTCATCAAATTTCCCATCGTAGAACACTTCACTGATGCAGTCAGGACAGAGTGTGCCAGATCTCATCACATGACACACATCTACTTCCAGCAGTAATTCATGATGGCTATGTAAGTGAAGTGTTCTACAATGGAGAATTATGAACATGGGATACTACCTGTGTTCAGATTGAAAATCATGGGTACAGTGCGGGAGCATGCCAGAAAGATGATGTGGGGTGCTGGATGACGGATTCACCCTACTACCCCAGGATGTGCCCCATTACTACATGGGATGAGGTCCTAAGTTAAATGGAAGATGTTGTCCTTATTCGTGCTAATAAAAAAGACCGGGTACTTTAAGCCAGGCCATACACCACTGCTCTGGTCTTCCACACCACTGGTCTTCCACACCACCTACAACTTAATCTTTTTAATTGGAGATGCAGAGCAAAGATTAAATTTGGGACCTTCTGTATGCAAATCCTGTGCATTTTCACTCAGCTCTGATTCTTCCCTATGGGGACAATGTTGAGTCACAAAGTTCACTCTCTGCAGAATGGATGAATTGAGATGAACAGTGCTCAGTTCAGATCTCTGATTTCTCTCAACCCTGTTCACCCAGAAGCAACTCTATAGTTTGCTTTAACAATTACATCAGTGGTAGAGTCAGGAAACATGACCTTTCCCAAACACTCCTAGTAGCACTAATAACACAGAGACCTGTTCTCTCTAGCAATGATAATTCTTTAATTTCTTTGACCCCTCATCTGTTTGCCTCGCTCGAATTTGGCACATCATAAAACAGGAACTATATCTAGCCAGTGAGTGATTTATGCTTGCTTAAATTCATTTACAGCAGGGGAGGGGGTGACAGAAAAGGTTTATTTATTTCCCTGCCCTCAGTATAATCTGATTGGCTTTTGTGGCAGGCTGAAATAACAAAGTTGCTGCTCAAAGAGACAATCATATCAGGAAGAGCACATGCTAATGCAATCAGGGTTTCTAAAGGGAAGTGATTTTGACAGATTAGAAATTATAGCTTTGGATGGATACCACCCAAGTTGTCAGCCTCCCTTCCTGTGGTGACAGCAGGCTCCCGGTGAACTTAAGGATCATTCTGTCTGTTCGGCATGTTTTGTAAAATCAACTTCTAACAAAGCGGGTGAATTTCCTAGAGCGAAAGCCGAAGAAACAGAAGGCAAAAAATATCCCCATTTGGCATCTTAATCTTCTATTAATGATGCAACCTGTACCCTGCCATCTGATTGGCATGAATCAGGAGCAAGTCTTCCCTTCCGCAGGCAATAATGCAGTGATCTTCCTCTTTTTTAATTGCTTTTTGCAGATTTTTAAAAGGCACTTTAATCCTTGAGTGTAGCATTTGCATTCCGACTGTAACACAAAGATGCGCTAACCATGACTCTTCAACCATTTTTTTTTCAAACAGAGTCTGTAGCTCTGGCAGCAAAGGCAGGAGCAAAATGAGGATGGGACGTTTTCAGTTTTATGTTTTTTGTATTTGTTCCCCCCGCCCCCACCCCATCTCATTAGTAGCCATTAGAAATCTACAACAGGAACTTAATGACCAGTGGGGAAAAGGCAGAATTGTCCCAAATGAACAAAATAGATGTTTAGTGTACATAGAGATATTATCCCACAGCAGCGCCAGAGTTGTCATGCTTGGCCATTTAGGGCATCTCCTAGGAAACCAATGGATCACATTAAAAGATATTGACTTTAACCTAAGAGCTGCATGGCAAGTAGTGCTCATTTGACAGTATGGAGGATGGCTTTCAAAACATAATATTCCTATATCTTGGCAGTGACATGTGTGTTTTAAATTTATATTGTGACATGCTTTAAAGTCTTTTGAATATTGTTATGGTTTGGCAAAAACACAAAGAAACAATAACAAGGGGCACTGTAAAAATAAGGAATAAAACATTAAGCATATACAATATTTCTTAACCACATGGAGAAAGGAAGTTGCATCGTTCATCAGAGATGGACAAATCAGACAGTTTTGCTGTTTCTCGCATTCCAATTTGGCAGATTTTTATAATTCCTGATTTCAAAATGTACTAAAACCAAATTCTCCTTCATCCTTATCTCACACGTGTTGTTGTCAAAGAAGTAGCCATTGCCACGGAGTCTCTTGAGACACAAAAAGGAGGAAAGAGAGGAAGGGGAAAAAGAAATGTAGCAACACCTTCAAGGCTGTTTTTTTAAAAAAAACAATCACAGGAGCTTTCCTCAATGCAAACAATTTTTAAAATATGTAGTAATGTTAATATGTTCTCATGCATAAAGCATATGTTTACAGTTGCTAGAGTGGTGTAAAATGTAATGGGATCAAGAAAGAGGCAAATCTTGATCCTTGCCTTAAATGTTCAAAACACTACATAAGGTGATAAAGGTCTCTCAGATCTTTACAGTTAGGGGCTGGGGGGGGGGGGGGGGGAATAAATCTTCTTACCAAAAGTCAGTTTTCTAGAGTTCAAATCTCCATGAGAAGGTTCTTTTTGTAATGTACACAGCAGCAAGGGCTCTTATGTTCATATATGTAGTGCATAGGCTGATGTGTGTTACATTTCCTTCTGTGTCTGGGAGTCTCTAACGTGCAAATCTTTTCATGGCCAGGCATGACAAATAATGTACAACACGGTGATTAGGCAAAGAGGGTTGTTGTAGGTTTTTTCAGTGCCTCTGAGGATGCTTGCCATAGATGCAGGAGAAACATCAGGAGAGAATGCCTCTAGAATGTGGCCATATAGCCCGAAAAAACCTACAACAACCCAGTGATTCCGGCCATGAAAGCCTTCGACAATACAAAGAGGAAGGTATTCTGTTCAAGTATCTCATGGTACTGTGCACCAAAAACCAAGGGCCAGCTCCTCTCTCCCTCTTTTGCACTTCTGTTAGGCTGCCCTAAGTATCCTGGCTGTAGGGCTCCAGTCTTGTTAATTCCCTTTACAATAAAAGTTTCACTTTATCAACATTTTAAGAATCCAAAATTGGGCACTTCAATAGTCATCGCTATGCAATGGCTCAAGCAACTCAACTAGAAGCAATATGTTGAAGGAAATATTTAAAGGGCTACTTATCTTTGCTTTAGGTCTTGATCCAGAGAGGAAAGTGAGATAACAATAATATGATTAATAATAGTGAAAGGCAGTCAAGAATCAACATTGAGGGAAGTCAATAGTAGTAACCTGCTTAAAGTGCAAAACACAAAGAGTGAATACCATAAAAACACAATGCAGAGCAGAAGAGAAAACTGGCGAAAAAAGGCCCTCCATGGACAGTTCCTGGCAAAAACTGAGAGAGCCAAATTGACAAAAAAAAAAAACATGGCTGTGGCTCACAAATGGAACTTAGAAAAAGGAGATGGAGGGCCTGATTCTGGCAGTCCAAGAACAAACCATTAGAACAAATGCCATCAAAGCCAGATTTGAAAAGTTGATGACAGATCCCAAATGTAGACTCTGCAAGGAAGCAGATGAAACAATAGATCACATCCTCAGTTGCTGCAAGAAGATCGCGCAGACAAACTACAAGCAGAGGCACAACATAGTTGCCAGATGATTCATTGGAACCTGTGTCACAAATACTATCTGCTTGCAACAAAGAACTGGTGGGATCACAAGCCGGAAAAAGTTACAGAAAATGAACATGTCAAACTACCCTGGGACTTCCAAATTCAGACTTACAGAGTTCTGGAGCAAAATACTCCTTCCCTCACAATCGTGTTAAAAAAATGGATTGTCAATGTTGCAATCCCAGGTGACAGCAGGATTGAAGAGAAACAACTGGAAAAGCTGACACGATATGAGGATTAAGGATCGAACTGCAAAGACTGGCACAAGCCAGTCAAGGTGGTCCCAGTGGTGATCGGCACACTGGGTGCAGTGCCTAAAGACCTAGGCTTGCACTTAAACACAATCAGCACTGACAAAATTACCATCTGCCAGCTGCAGAAGGCCACCTTATTGGGATCTGCATGCATTATTCACCAATACATCACACAGTCCTAGACACTTGGAAAGTGTCCGATGTGTGATCCCCTACAACAGCCAGCAGAGTGTCTGCTGTGGACTCATCTTGTTGTGTTTCAAATAATAATAATAATAATAATAATAATAATAATAATAATAATAATAATAGAATGAGACAACTAGAATGCCAAATGTAGCTTCTTAAAGGGAAGTTAAAAAACCGGTTTCCATCTGGGAGTTTATATGCTGGCCAATCATTCTGAAATATTATCATATTTGGCATCTATTAATACTGCTCATTATCTAATGTGCTACCTGAAATTAATTATCACTTTTGCTAATAGGGAAAATGTAGTGCTTTTTTAAAAAAACAATCACTTCTAGAATTTACAAAAGACCTAATGGAGTGCTAACTCTTGAGGCAAATTAATGTTGGCTTTAATTTTGTTTTCATATTTTCATGATTAATCTTATCTTTCTGTACATCCTAAAACATTAAAAATCAATTCATGGCACATTCACTTGCTTACCTAGAAGCAAGTACCATGGACTTCTCAGGAACTAACTGTACAAAGAAGAAAGAGAAAATTGCTCATTTGTAGCTGCATGTGACCCATATCATCTTTGGATGCACCCTGTGGACTCATCACCTGGTCCAAATAACTCATTCCATGGCATTTTGGCCCCAGGAAGGAAAAAGCCCACACACTATCATTGGCATTTATGGGAAATTTTATCTAAGTTATCCTGGTTAAGGGCTTTATTAATATTTTCCAGGATAGCAGCTAAGAAAGAAAGGTTTCATCTCTTACTTTCTGTAAAATGGACTGCTGATGAACTTCCTCCTTTCCCAATTATAGCAGTTTGGCTTGGAATGAATTCACCTGTTAATTCTCATGTAGATATGAGGAATACAAGTCAGGATGGTGTGGCGGGGAGAGAAAGAGGCTCCATCTACACTGACCATTTATTGCAATTCAAAGCTAGCTTCAACTTTGGCAGTCAGGTAACAAACTGCCACAGAATTTCATCAAGGAAAACCCTTAGTGTCTCTCAGTGCTTTTGTGGTTTGTGTCATCATTATATGGGTCTCAAACTGGTGAAAGGATTTCCTCTGCACAGTGAAAGCACTTTCTTCAATATTGGCTTGAAATTGCATTAAGTGTGGGTGGGGCCAGAGAGAAAGTATTAGATAAAAAGGGGAAAGAGAGACAGAAGAAAGGGGAGGGTGAGAGGGATTGTGAAATGTATAGGTATGTTTGTACATATAATCAAATGTATACTTCAGGAAACAAAGCCCGGCTGCTCATTGGAGGGAAGAATATTAGAGGCAAAGATGAAGTACTTTGGCCACATAATAAGAAGACAGGAAAGCTTAGAGAAGACAATGATGCTGGAGAAAATGGATGGAAAAAGGAAGAGGGGCAACCAAGGGGAAAAGATGGATGGGTGGTATCCTCGGAGTGATTGGCTTGACTTTGAAGGAACTGGGGATGGTGACAGCCAACAGGAAGCTCTGGCGTGGGCTGGTCCATGAGGTCACAAAGAGTCAGAAATGACTGAATGAATAAACAACAAATAATGAGACTGGGGATGTGGATCTGTTCATCAAAGAACAAGTGCTTGCTTGTCATTTTTGTGCAAGAAAACATATACCTTTCTCTACTGGAGATAGTTGTCTTTGACAAATCCTATAATGCCAACATGTTCTATTTTTCTTACAATTTATATCTGGCTTTCATTCCCAAAGTTTTGATTTCAATGGTGCTTTTGTCCAAATAAGTCGGCATAGGACTGCATCCTAGATCAGTGGTGGCGAACCTATGGCATGCATGCCAGAAGGAAGAGGTAGTGCCCTATCTCCTGGCATGCATCCCATTCCCTGCCCTTCAGTCACCAGCCTGCCACCAGCTCATCAGCTTTCTCTCCATCCTGCCCAATGCTTGCCCACGTGCTTGCTCCCCCACCTTCTGTTTGCTTGCCTATCCTCTCCACTTACTCCCTTGTCTGCCCCCCACTCACCCCACCACATACTTCCTCCTGGGCTCACTCCCTGTGGATCTCCCTCCTCCCATTCACCACTTCCTAAGTGCCCAAAGATCCCTCCCTCAATTTGGGCACTCCTTTTCTAAAAGGTTCGCCACCACTGACCTTGCAGTGAGAACAGGCATTATAAAGGGAAAGATTTTTAGGAAACATGTTTTAGAAAGCATTCCCTTGAGGTGGTTTTGATTCATATACTCATCAAACAGTCCTGGAATACAAGCTCCTGACTGCCCTAAATTCACCCATGAGCAATTTTTGACATTACTAGTAAAGAGAGCACAATATATCAGAAACATCTTTCTCTCCTGACATTGGAGTATATGTCTCTTTGTGTGCATTGGAAGGGTGGGGCATTGTCATAGACTGTATTTCTCAAAAAAAAAAAAAACCACTCTCAAAGGACAGTTAAGTCTGATCATTTACAAAACCTGACTAGTCGGCTCACATGATAGAGAGAATTTTGCAGAATGCCAGGTGGGAAAAAAGTGGAGCAGTCATGGGTTAATAAAATACTGGAGGGAAAGGAGAGGGATCATACATTCCAGTTGTGTTTTGCTCCTAATGTATACCCCCTTTTTAAGGCAACATAGTAATTCACTTCATCCAATAGATTACCAGCAAGCTTAGAACAATAAAACTGAAGAACATGTTTAACTGACAATATAAACTCAAATCAATTTGACTTCCAAGGTGTGGTATTGTATCATCATCAGAAATGGAGGCTAGAGTAGCAATTTCAAATTATGGGATTACCGTTTATCTAGCCAGCATGCTGCTTTTATAGCCAGTGGGTGGGGGGGGGGGGAGAGGCAGAAATTACTACCAGATGAAATGGATAGAAAGAAATGCCCTACATGCAATCTTAATGATAATAACTGGTAAGGCATAAAATAGGCTCTTTTGTCAATGTGCATGATTTAGGGTGAGCATTTAAAGATAATTTTGAACTAGATAAGCTCTGTAACATACTTCTTACTCAGTTGCATTCCTATTTAGCCTTCTGAAACAAAGACTGAATCCTGTATTTGATTGAGGAGGACATTTAAAATGATGTGATTTTATGAGAAACATGATTTCCTGAAATAACTTTATCCAAACACCTGCATTACCCCAATACAGCTGGCAACCTCCCAACCCTTGAACTCTTCCAGGTATCACAGGCAATAGTTAATGCTCTATTAGTAACAGCACAATCCTGCTCATAGTAAAGGTAAAGGTTTTCCCCTGAGCCAAAGAGCTGGCGTTGTCCATAGACACCTCCAAGGTCATATGGCCAGCAATGACTGCATGGAGCGCTGTTATCTTCCTGCCGGAGCAATGCCTATTAATCTACTCACATTTGCATGTTTTCGAACGGCTAGGTTGGCAGAAGCTGGGGCTGACAGCAGAAGCTCATGCCGCTCCCCAGATTCGAGCCTGCAACCTTTCAGTTAACAAGCTCAGCAGCTCAGTGCTTTAACCCACTGTGCCAGTGGGGGCTCCGTAATCTTGCTCATATTCACTCATAAGAAAGTCCCACAGTGCTCAATCAGAATCATGGCTCAATTAAATTAGATAGAGAAAAACTTTAGGGTCCTCTCTTATACCTACATAGAGAAGGAATACAAAATTTAAACCAATCGGACTTGATGAATGAAAGTTTGAAAATAATAATTAGACCTAATGGAATGTGTCCAAAACTTCTGTTTCTCCGCAAAATATGCCTCTGGTCACAAGAAACATTGTTTTTACTTTTTAAAAACCATATATGTATTGTATTTAATACAATAGCTACATTTCAAAACATGTTTTGACAAATTACTTTCTGAACTCTCTCTTTCAATATTTTCCCTTTTTATAGCTTGTGTTAATGTGGTTTATGAGACTGATTTTTCTGAGTCTGCCACTGCACTTGGGAGTGTTACTTGAATAACTTCCTTCTCATTCCATTGAAATAGCCAATCCTGGGTTAATAAACTGATCTTGTCATACTATTAAGATTTCTCAATTTAGAGTAGCATAGACAGGCAGGCCCCTACTCCAGGAAGCCCCAAAGGAAGTTGCCTTATGCCATGTGATGGTATCCAGCGGGCTCTATGGAGGAAGCTTCCTGATAGTGTGCTAGAACGTTAATGATCTCTGTGTGATGGCAAGAGGGGGTTCTGGGTCAAGCAGCAAGTCCTTTATATGGAAGAAGCCATTGATCTATACCAGGGGTCCTCAAACTAAGGTCAGGGGGCCGGATGTGGCCCTCCAAGGTCATTTACCCAGCCCTCGCTCAGGGTCAACCTAAGTCTGAAATGACTTGAAAGCATACAACTACAACAACAATTCTATCTCATCAGCCCAAAGTAGGCCCATACTTCTCATTGAAATACTAATAAGTTTATATTTGTTAAAATTGTTCTTCGTTTTAATTATTGTATTGTTTTAAAGTGGTTTTTGCGCTACAAATAAGATATGTGCAGTGTACATAGGAATTCATTCATGTTTTTTAAAAAAAATTATAATCCAGCCCTCCAACAGTTTGAGGGACCGTGACCTGTCCTCTGACCAAGATGTAACATTAACATGAACTGTAATGTTCTTCCAGTGATGCTGTTTGCCTGAAAATGTGCAAACTGGTCATGAAAAGAAAGACACATTTTTCATGTGAGACATGTATCCATAAAACTTTATAAACTTTTTTCCAGGAATCAAACATTTTGAGCAGACAATAGCCAGTATCTTATTGATGAGATATGCAAGGATAATTGGGGGTATGTAAACCTTCAGGCCTTATGTAGTTCTACAGGTGATCACTCATGGCCAAGTATTATTGTCTTCCAAGGTAGAGTTTTGGTGTTGGATCTGTAAGTGACTGTGGAGACTTATTCTTGATCCACACGGTCTTTTGTAGTGAAGGACATATGTTTCCAGATGAAAAGCAGTCCTGGCAAAGGTTTGCTTGACTTGCCTTCCTCTTGACATAATTCTCCCTTCCACCCTCCTCAAAATCCACAACATTTATGAACAGCTGGTCTTTAGTTTGAATGCTCCAAGGCAAGGGCTTCACAGTTCTTGGAGTTTATTATACATTTTTTGAGGTTGGCTTTAAGCTAATCCTGAAATACCTTTTGCTGTCCATGAACCTTCCATTTTATTTGTTTGTTTGTTTGTTTACTACATTTCTATACTGCTTTTCTCACCCCTGGGGGGACTCAAAGTGGTTTACAACATAATAAATGGCAAATTCAATGCCTCACATATATATAAAAATATCACATATCTAAATCAATAGCATATAACTGTAGATAAAAACTGTTAAAACTATAAAAACATCAAACATAGACATAAGCATAAAACATTGCTGCAATTAACAATGCAGACCCCTTCTTTTCTCCCCCCCCCCCCCGACTCTCCAATTCTCTCCTTTGCATTTCAGCCCTCCTTTTTATACCCTCCCTGCTCCCCCCACATCCTAACAGACACAAAGTTATTTAGGTACAGGTTGAATACAAAATAGGGAGGGAAAAAAGTCCTGGGCCTTCTTGGAGGATGGTAAATGTGATATGAGGTCCTTGGGGCGAGTGGAAGGAGAGTCTTATCTGATGATGGTAGTAGGCTACTGATCAGTTTCCTAAAAATCCAGATGAACATAGATTTTATCAGTTGTGCTGTCATAAGTCAGGTGTGAGCTATCACTTGTCAGTAGACTGAGGATAGGGAAGGGCAACGAAGTGCAGCTGCCCCTGAGGAGAGTTGGTGTGTAGGCTGCACCTTCTACTCTGGAGGAGCTGAAGTCTCCTGACCTCCTTTTCACTTCCTCCTTGCTGGCTGTTGGAGGGAAGAGGCAGTGATGTGTAGCTACTGCCGAGGATAGTTGGTGTGTAGGCTGCACCTTCCACTCTGGAGGAGCTGAAGTCTCCTGGCCTCCTTTGTTGCGGTTTGTTAGTTTATATTGAAAAATACACAGTAGTCTTCCCAGCTCCAGGCCCCAAGTTGAAAATACACAGAGTATAAAAGAAAAATGTCTTTACTCTTGAGTAGTCAACACATGTATTTTATAAAGAAACATACAGTAGCCTTGAAAACACATTGTCCACATTGTCCATCGCAGAAGGAAAAAAACTTACAAAACAATGCATTCATCTGCTTCTTTCCAGCAAACCTTGTAGTGCAGTTCCATCTCTGATTACTTCATTTCACTCACTACCTGCATCAAGAAAACTTCACCTGATATACATCCTAATCAGGGAGTGGTTCTTCCTCAACACACATATAAGCAAGAGATTATGCTTGTCAAGACTTACAAAATCATATACTGTAACATGCTTTTCACTTCCTCCTTGCTGGCTGTTGAAGGGAGGGGCCAGCGAGGTGTAGCTACTGCCGAGGATAGTTGGTGTGTAGGCTGCACCTTCCACTCTGGAGGAGCTGAAGTCTCCTGGCCTCCTTTTCACTTCCTCCTTGCTGGCTGTTGAAGGGAGGGGGCAGCGATGTGTAGCTACTGCCGAGGATAGTTGGTGTGTAGGCTGCACCTTCTACTCTGGAGGAGCTGAAGTTTCCTGGCCTCCTTTTCACTTCCTCCTTGCTGGCTGTTGAAGGGAGGGGGCAGCGAGGTGTAGCTGCTGCCGAGGATAGTTGGTGTGTAGGCTGCACCTTCCACTTCTGTTCTTGAGCTGAGAGTAAAAGAACTGCTTTGGGAAACAATGATCAAGCATTCAGACAATGTGGCCAGCCCAGTGAAAGTCATGGTGGTGAATCATCACTTCAATGCTGTGGTCTTTGCTTCATCCAGAACACTGACATTTGTCTGCTTGTCTTCTCAAAAGATTTGCAGGATTTTTCAATGGCAACACTGATGGAATCTTTCGAGAAGTTGAGAGTGATGTTTGTAGATGGTCCATGTTTGACAGAATTTGCAAAGAATACACTCATCAAACTATTTTAAAACCCTTTAAAAACTGGACAGTTTTTGAAGACTTTCTTCCAATGGGAAGAAAATTTCTGAAAATTACATGTTGCTTCCATCAACAATGAAATTAACAAATAATTTCACCACTTTGTGTTCTTGGGTTTCTTCCCTCTTCCTTTTTCTTTTCTGTGAGTAATAGGCAGCTTTAGAAGACAACATATCTGTGCAGAGCTCTGGGGAGAAACCATTCTATTCACAGATCATTATTGACACCTTGACATTTGTTACCATCTCTCATAGCAGTTAAATCTTGTTTTATCTGCAAATGTCACTGTGTCATTTATTCATGAAAAAGGGTCACATTCTCAAAATAGCATACTGAGGAAGTTGGCCCATCTTTTTGCCCAGAGACTTATTTTTCATTCACAGCAGGTAATCATTGGACAAACATGGCCTCTGATTCTTTTTATTGTTGTTATTATTTTCTAGAGTTGTGGGTTTATATCTTTGGATTCTGGTTTTAGATCTTCATTTCTGAAAATAAAATTTTAATAAGTGGAGGGAAATTGTGCTTTTCTTTTAAAAAAATGAAAACCTTTAAGCTCCCTATATACAACCCACACAGTTTTATCAGTACTCAATGTACCTGGTGAGCAGCATAGTCCTTTCAATTTGCCATTTTCTTTTTTTTCTTTTTTTACTGTCTGAACCAAACTGTTTGACTATATTTCAAAGAGCCACAAAGAGCTCTTCTATGGTTTTCTGATTGATCTCTTCAAACACATCAGTCTGAATAATCTCAGATAATTTCAAGGCCATTTGCAAAGAGTGACTAATCTCTAAAGCTCGCTTTTGTGTGATAAGAGCAGGGAGATGTGTTAGAGAACACATTAGGCCAATACTCCAAATGCCTGTACTGGTTTCCATTTCTTTCTGAGTGCAATTCAGTACCCTTTCCCCCTGTAATAACTTGGGTCCACATACTTCAAAGATTGATTTCTCTCCTTTGTTTTAATTCAATCATTAAGATCTACTGAGAACTTTGCATGTTGCTACTCTAGTCCCTCAGGTCTAGTCTTGAGGGATAGAGTGATACTCCATAGAAGCATCACTCAGCAAACTGGGACCATCCAGATGTTTTGGGCCACTATTTCTCAGTCTAATGCAGGAGCCCAATTTTTTTTGGCAGAGGGTGGTACTTTATTTGTACCTGTTGATATACCTGTTAAGTTTTCTTCCCCTGGAAACTCTCAGCAGAATAGCAGCTGAAGGTTCATAGACTGGCACTAGTCCAAGGACTATCACTTTGAGTATTATAACACTCTTATGGACTAAGCACCTATGAATTTCTGCAAGTATGATCAGTGGAATTATGGGAGCTGTCATACAAAACACATAAACTACAGGTATTTTGAGCTTATGTAAAATTTGAAAGTATGAACAGACTACTTCTACTTGGAAAAAATATTTTGGGGAACTACAAATTCCAGAGTCTCCCAGCCAACGTGGCAGTGGCCATGCTACCTGGAACATTTTGAGAGTTGTAGTCCAAATAAGTTAGTTTTCCAAACTCAATTTGCCATCATAGCTTTTGTTCCAACTTGTAGTAACACGTTTTTTAGAATGGCAACATTTGGAATAACATCCAAATTAGATACATTTTTATGTATCTAAACTGCTATGAGGTTGACTTTCTTGCATCAGGCAATTATTTTTTTAAAAAGTGTCCTATACTAAGTCAGACTAAATACAAATTTACTTCAATATTTTCTACACAAGATACAGACTTTAGATTTATGGGATCTACTTTCCTTTCCCCACTGGATTTCTGAAGCCCATCGATTTTAGCCACGTTTAAAATGCTAGCTCAAGAAGACATCAGTTTAATTTCATGACAAAGCTCCTCTGATCACATGTTCAGCCCAGGATTTGATTTTTCTCCAGGGCAGAGCCTGAACTGGCATTTTTGTGCACTTGTACTTACACGTATATTCCACTCTCCCTGCACCAACTCAAAAGTTTTCTTGATATAAGCATCCTCATTTAGGAGGGGGAAAGACTTTCCATTGTCATTCTTAAATCACTAGGAATCGGGCAACAGTATATTTCCCAGATCTTTCTGAAGTTGCCAACAATTTGATCTGAAATATGGTGTAGTTCAGTCTTTACCATCCTTATTGTTCCATGTTCAGAGGATGGGCATGGAATGATCGGACTGTAGTAGATCTAACTCCAGATCTAACATTAAATCATTTCATCTGTATTAAGTGTGTAAAAGCTGGTTTTCTTGAACTGGTAGCAAATGTTGTGTCTGGAGCATGAGCATCAAAGCCCAAGAATGAAGATTCCAAGAGATACTCATCATTAGACAATAGGCAGAATTGGGCCTATTGTTAGGGGAATAACCAGTTGCCTGAATCAACCATTGGTGGTCAATGTAAAAGGATGCCAGTAGTAACCTAGCTGTACCTCATAGCTAGAAGACAGGGCTACTTGATCTACAAGACTTGAAGTGGTCTGGTGTCTCTGGGTAATATGGCCCCATTGACAATGCTGAATTAGATTCAACTGTCAGTCCAATTTGTTTTTGCCTATGAAATAGGAAAGGGGACCTGTTGCTCTTTTACTCAGGTAGCAAAATATATTGAGTCAGTCTCTGCACAGAGTACTTTCTCACTTGTTTTAGCCCAATAGTTAATTCAATAGGAGGAGCCCCCGGTGGTGGCATAGTGGGTTAAAGCACTGAGCTGCTAAGCTTGTTGGCCAAAAGGTCGCAGGTTCGAATCTGGGGAGCAGCGTGAGCTTCTGCTATTAGTCCCAGCTTCTGCCAACCTAGCAGTTCAAAAACATGCAAATGTAAGTAGATCAATAGGTACCACTCCGGTGGGAAGGTAACAGTGCTCCATGCAGTCATGCTGGCCACTTGACCTTGAAGGTGTCTATGAACAACACCGGTTCTTCGGCTTAAAAATGGAGATGAGCACCACGACACAGAGTCGGTCATGACTGGACTTCATGTCGGGTGAAAACCTTTACCTAATTCAATAGAATCTCCCGCTTTTTTTTTTTTTGGAACCCCTAAAATCAAGCTCACAGGCAAGAGAGAATTCACAAACATACTTGACCATCACCAAATGACATCAGCATTAAATCCACCCTCCCCCAAAATAAACACATCCCCATTTGAATCCTCCAGGGACAATTAAAAATTCAAAGAAACCATCTGGATATTACTTAGTCATTTGCCTATTAAGCAATTGGATGCCCTCCCGCTAATGTGTCACTTGCAACAATGTTTAGTACATCAGGAGATGAAAGGTTGTCTCAAATGTCATGTCTAAATCCAGCCCATCAGCAGAACAGCTTTTCTCTCTCAAAGCCAACAATTTCATAATTGATTTCAAACATCCAAAGTCACTCAAGGGAAAAGAAAAAGAAGAAGGAAAGAGGAGAGGAGTGTATTTCTCATTTTTTTCTAGTCACAAGTTTAAAAGGTTGTGGTGCACGTTACTAGATGAGGCCACATAACATTATTGCACTGATTCAAATTTAAATTTTAGCAAGAAGCCAGCATTCCAGAAAGGGTTTCTACTCACTGTTTCATTCAGCAACATGATTGCACTGTTTGTCAAGGTGTATTGTACTGTCATCAAATCCCTGCATTCATTGAGATGGCCTCATTCCACACAAAAATGGGACAATTTAAACATGACCATGGGCCATGACGAGGCCATGGAAAATTGCCTTCTCATGCAGATTCTTCACATAATTGTTATAACAATCCAATGGCTTTTCACCCGTGCACCAACCCATATATTGCAGTGCCTGCTGCCTCTACATAAGCATAATCCATCACTGGGACAAGTCTGGGCTGTTCATTCAAACACCCATATGGATTCATGCATCAGGTACAAGGGATGTTTTCAAGCATAATTTTACTCCTTGGAATCTCTATACAATAATAGCAGGTGGTACCTTTCCTGTGAGTAGAGCACTAAATCTGATCCAGATTTTATTCTGCACTTTAAAGGAAAATTTCCAGGCAAATTAGGTCTCAGCACCTTGGATAGATCATTTCAGAATTCAGACTAAAGACATGAAGTGCCTCAATGACAAAGAGGTCACCAGGTACCACAGGTGACAACTTTGCCATCTCCATTTGATGTTGCTGAGCCAAACTAGGGCAGTCCTGACAGAGCTCATACAAAGCAAAACATCTTCAGGCAGCAGATGCTAAAGGACAGCTTTCGCCATTTCTCTTTTCCCCTGCCATTTTGCCTGGTAGCTCATTGGAAATCAGAGCAGCATAAACTGCCCTGAGCAAGATTCAAATGCTGACATATTTGACTTGTACACACATAATGAACTAGCAGGAGGGAAAGCAGATACCATCTTGCCTTTCCATGCATTGGGATGATCCTGAAAGTGAAGCTTTTATGCTCATAGCCACACAGTTCTTCACCTATATAATTTCTTAGTTCTACTATATTGTGTTCCCCATGGCCTTAGTTGTATGGAGTTGATCATTTTGGTTGCCATTAATGTTTAAAAGCATTGTATTATTGTATTATTGTGCATTACCTTGTTCTCAGGTCTATGCTGTTGAGGGGTACACCTTTAAGAATATGTAAGAAAAAATCCTGATTTGTCCAGGGTTTCAGAGCCAATTATCATCCTCATCATCATCATCATCATTTAATTACTTATTATTTGTCCTCCATCCAAGAAGCTCTAGGTGATTTACAAGCTAAATTGTAAAGGATAAAAATATATACATACAGATATTGATAAAATTAACATAGATCAAAAGCTCTAGTAAAAAGCCAGGTTTTAAGTGCTAGGGTAAAAGGCCCTAACTCACACACGGCTCTCATATAGGGCGGCAAGGAATTCCATAAGGCAGGGGCAGAAATAGAAAAAGCTCTGCATCTGGTCCTTTCCAAGTGCACTTCTCTAGGACCCGGTATATAAAGAAAGTCATGTTGGGATGGTCGTTGCGACCTCCGATGATGGGAGAATGAGAGACGGTCCCTAAGATATGATGGACCCTGGCCGTAAAGAATTTTAAAGGTCAGAACCAGCATTTTATATAGACCACGGTAATCAGTTGGAAGCCAATGCAAATGCCGCAACACTTATATGGCATTTCATGGGTGTTCTTGTGAGTAGCCTGGCTGCCGCATTCTGAACAATACAGAGCTTTCGGGTCGTAGACATCGGAAGGCCAGCATACAGGGCATTGCAATAGTCCAGCCTAGACGTGATCGTGGCATGGATGACTGTTGCCAGAGCCTCATCAGATAGGTAGGGTGCCAATTGCCTTGCTTTTCATAGATGGAAAAAGGCCTGCTTGCTGGCAGCAGCGACCTGAGCTTCCATTGTCAGCTGCGAATCCAAAATGACACCCAAGCTCTTAACGGTAGGGGAAGGAGATAGGGCAGCACCATCGAAGGTGGGTAGCAAATGGGTCATACTAATTGAGCGGCCATGCCAGAGAATCTCAGTCTTCGCCAGGTTCACCTTCAGTCTACTAGCATGTAGCCAGTTCGACAGAGCCTCCAGACATAAGGTGAAATTGTCTGGTATTGACGTTGCTCCAGGCTCCAAACGCAGAAGGAGTTGGGTGTCAACCGCATATTGATAGCAGTCTAGGCTGAAACTCCGAGCCAAACTAGCAAGGGGTTTAACATAGATGTTGAAGAGAAAAGGGGAGAGAATTGCACCTTGGGGTACACCACATATTTAGATTCCCCTTCCCATATGCCTCCCACTCTACCAATTGGAAAAGCCACTAATCGTCATCTGTCTCCATGGAGTGGAGCTTGAAAGAGGGATGGGGCTTCTCCAGGACCCAGAGGCTAGATTGGAAATCTTTGTGGACATATATTGGGCTCAGTTGGCTAGAACTCCCCATGACTAAGACTGCAAAGGTTCATGACAGGAATGAAAGGCATTCATCCCAACTCACATTTCATTTGGGTCCCCTTCCATCAATATGTTCAGGTTACTACTTCTGAGCAAAACAGAAAAGTTATGCTTTTGCACTGCAGTTTCCTTAATCACTTGGCCAGATGACCTCTTTGTGTACATCTATAACACCAGCTCACCCATACCCTAATGTCAGCCCTGCCATAGGGATGCTTAAAAATGATCACTTCTACAATTTCTCCAACATTGTGTATGAGGTTCAATGGGGACAAGCTCCTTGCCTTCAAATTTGTGCCCATTTATGTTCTAATTACATTTATTCAGGCATGAAGGCTTTCCTTGGTTAGGTACAGGAGAAGGATTTCCAGAGAAGGTGAGATCCACAGAAATATTGTTTTAGTTCCCAGTTGAAAGGATTGAAGGAAGCTAAACATGCTCATATGCACACAATTTGTTCACCAAAACTCTTCAACAACAGTAAGAGCCGGTGTAGTTTTTTTTTCACTTTTTTAATTATTTGGAGATAATTATTATTTTCCTGGAAAACGTGGGGATGATCTGAAAGCATTAGTAAAGAAAGGACAAAGTTTTATACCATAACACATATGGGTATTAATGACTCTCATTTTAGAAAGTTAAAATATAAGCCAAATTCCAGGAAACCCTCCCACCACCACCACCAAAGATAAATGCATGTAACTGTAAAAAAAAAAAAAAAAAAAAAACCTATCATTGCATATGAATGGTTGTAGAAGAAGTAGCACGTCAAATCTCTGTAAGTGATTCTGTGGAGAGAATGAAGAATTGTAGCTAAAATGAAATAATATGTTCTTAAGGACAATTTTGCAAAGAGCCAGAATGCAATGAAAAGGAGAAAGTCATTATAATCCAGAGTTCATGATCTTCCCCTATTATGAAGTCTGGGCACATATAGCCTAAGAAATGAGCATTCAGCTTCAAACTGTTTGCTAAGGCAAAAGAAGACAGCCAGAAAGTTCTCCAACATGACGTGTCAGGACCTGAAGCCCAGGATACAACAGTTAGCCTGCACAAAAACATGCAGGGAACTGTGAAAGCCATAAGAACTCAATTTTAAAAGTCAGAAGAACTTCCCAGCATCTTTGCTCATTGCAAAGAGCACACACATTTCTTGGAAGTATTTCACAGCATTTGCTAGATTCGAGAACTGCTTCTAAAACTGTGGATCCCAACCCCAAATGGGGCCCCCTTAGCTCAAAGTTGGTGTTGTGAAAAACTTGGCAACAAAAAAAGTTTTCTAGATGTCACAGAACAGCTATTTTAGACCTTTACATGAATCTGCAGAAGATGCTTCAGCTGTACTTCATAAAAAAATAAATAAATAGCAATTCTTGCAAATGCTGATTTGTTATCAGCAAGTGTTTGATTTGTATGCCTATTTTATACACCTATATACATGGGGTCACATAAAAATTTACTGGTCACAAAGGAGTCATGAGTAGAAAAGTTTAAAAAGTTTTGTGGTAACCTCATTGCTCCCATCCTTCACCAAATTAAGATGTATGAAGTGTGAGGCAACAGATGAACTGTCAAACTTCAGGATTTGGTGGTTCTTCCAAAGGACATAGAATGAAAAGATGACTCACCAAGCAAGAGTATGGCCTTTAAAAGAAATGTCATCATCTCGATCTCATCCATCTACCCATCCATCCATCCATCCTTTGTGCTGGTGTATGTTGATGGTGAGCTACTTCCTCTGCCTCTTCATTCCTTAGACCTTTTATTGTTGCTTGAATGGCACAGGTCCTTAAGTTTCCCAGATCTTAAGTCTGGCTTTTTTTTCTCTGTCCTAAGAGCCAGGGTGAGGACTCTTAGAGCAGGAGGGATGTGTAAAACAATTTATGTACATTTTGTTCTTTTGTTACTGTTGGTGTTTTTCATTTGAATCAAATACTCTGCATAGCCGTTGTTGATCCTTATCTTGTTAAATGGTCATTAGTGAATGCTTCCTATAACATTCATATAACATTATGAAGGGTTATATTTCAGCTTCAAGACTAACCATCTTAACTGAGGTTGAGTCTTAATGTTTAATAGGTCCCTCTGAAATACTTTGAAGCCATCTCTAGGTTGTTACACCTCAGGGCCTGCAATACTCCTCACCTGGCAACCCAACCAGTGAAAGCACAACACAGCAGGGACTTGATTCTTTCCACAGCAGATCTGTTTCCAGAGGTTCTCCTCTTTTTCTTCCAGAATTTATTGTACTGTTCATTGTTTAAGTTCTTAAAAGTTAAAAGTATGTAGGGACTGGAGTGCTCAGTGAGTAGCTCAGTGAACTCATACTCTCGACTCTACATCTGTGTATAATTTTCAGGAGAAGTTCAGACTCAGTTGCTGGGAACATAATGCTGATCCATTGGAGGAAAGGCCAGCAACACAAGTGAAAGTTTGTTTTTCAGATGGTGGGAAAGATCTTTCTTTGAACTCTGCTGAAAAGCAGACAATTCTATGCTAGATTTGTCAGCACTGGTCTATTCAGTATGAAACTTTCTATGCAGCTTCAGCTAACAATAATCAAATGCAAAGGCTTTTATAAATAATAATAATAATTGTATTGTCGAAGGCTTTCATGGCTGGAATCACTCAGTTCTTGTGGGTTTTTTCGGGCTGCCTTCTGTTGTCTTATCTCTTATACCTCACCTCTGAGGATGCTTGCCATAGATGCAGGTGAAACGTCAGGAGAAATGCCTCTAGAACATGGCCATATAGCCCGAAAAAACCCACAATAACTGAATAATAATAATAATAATAATAATTATTATTATTATTATTATTATTATTATTATTATTTATACCCCACCACCTTCTCCCCAAGGGGACTCAGGGCAGCTAACATGAGGCCAAGGCCAAGAATCACAATCAAGTAAAATAAAATACAAACAACAAATAATAACATCAAAGTAACATGCGTACCATAACAAAATATACAATAAAACAAACGCAAAATAAAATGGCAGGGGAAATTAAATTAGTAGTCATGAATGATTTGTTGTTTTTCATCATGAAGATGTCCTAGCAGACAAAAATAAGTAATTGAGCCATGTGTGTCTCCCTGACATCCTTTTAAAATCCTATCAGAAAATCCTCTATTCCTGTCTAAAATGACCACATAATCAAAACAGCCAAATAATAAAGTCATATTTTTAGAACTGGAGCCATTTTCCCCCTTCTAGATTTCTGGCTGTTTCACTGGCCCTGCTACAGTCTTGCCATGTTGGCTTCCGCTCCACTGGGTCTTTTAGGAGTATTATTAGGAAGATAATAACCTCGTATTTGTCTTGTATTCATAAATTCTCTGACCAGCCCTGGGCAATCTGTAACCTTCAGCAACTTGGCTGATTGACCAAATTTAGATATGAATTTTGAATTATCCTGAAAGCACACCTCTTTTTCCCCTTTGTCTGCCTCCTCCCTTTGCAAAACATGGGACAGGACAATTCAACACTATTAAGCAGCAGCAAAGAACCAAAGAAGTTCCTTTTTTCAATATGACAAAGTTGGACAGCTTTATCTATTGACTGAATAGCTAAGCAGAGGCTACTTAATGGATAAGGTAAAATATTGGGGCATGTTTTAACCAGCTGATTGCTACCTTGCCAACACATCTATACTTTTTTTAAAAAAAATATAGATCCTTGTCAACCTCATTTTATTTTATTCTGCTCAACTTCTTTTCCAAGCTCTTCTAACTGACCTAACCATGTGAGTTCACACTATATTGCAAGCTTTCTGGTTCCTTTTCTGCCTACATCAAGGAAGTCACTGTACTCTTTTGATCCTTCTCTAAATTGCCGAGCTTTATACTTCCATCTGTCCAGCCAGTATATGAAAAACTAAGATACTCTGTAATGCTCAACAAATAACCTCACTCCAGGTTCACAGTTTTATGCTGAAATTGACCCCTTCCTTGAATCTTTGCTCTTTCAAAAACACTTCTGCATGCCCAGCTATTTCAATTATATTTTTTATACCTGGCTGGAGAATAAGGGGTCAGTTTTAAATTATTAGATGAGAGCAATTTATCCAAATGACTCTCATTAATATGAATGGAACTTAGACAACTAATCCTTGCACGGCTGACTGATCAGATCTGTTTGCAAAGTCAAAGGCAGCTTTAGATAATCTTGCAGAAGGCTTACCATGAAAGCACTGGACAGGTACAGAATTGCAGATAAAAAGGTGTTATGTTCCAAAAATCAAATTAATTTGATAGGTGAAAAATATCTGTAGTAAATACAGCTCACAATGGGCTTATTCAGATGAGGTTATTTTGAAATATTTGTGCCTCACTATTATATTATATTTAATATTCCTCTCTAAAAGCTGCTACATTTCTCTCTTAACTTACAGCCTTATCAGAAATGGCAAAATAAGTATCTAAGGACGTGCCTGCCCCAGTTCACCCATGGAGACTCACACTGCCCATCGTACAATGTAGGCCAACTTCCAGTGGGGCTCTATTGGTAAAATGGGACGGCAACATGATAGGAGACTGCCACTGTCAACACAAAAGCATTTATTTATTTATTTACTTACTTACTTACTTTACTTGTATACCGCAGTTTCTCAGCCCAACAGGCGACTCAACGCGGTTTACAACAAGGATAAAAAACAATCAACGATATACAATTTAAAACCATAAAAGCATAATATACAATATTGACACAACCATAAACAACACAATACGTCTCATAACTGGAGTCGTGATCCAATCCGTCGTCCAAATTTCCATTCCTGTAATCATCACATTCATTGCACTGTTTAACCGAATGCCCGTTCGAACATCCAAGTTTTTAATCTTCTTCGGAACACCATTAGCGAGGGGGCTGATCTTACCTCCATAGGAAGGGCGCTCCACAGCCGGGGGGCCACCACAGAAAAGGCCCTATCTCTCGTCCCCACCAGCCGCACCTGTGAAGCAGGCGGGATAGAGAGCAGGGCCTCCCCAGAAGATCTTAGGGTCCTGGCAGGCTGATGGGCAGAGATACGTTTAGGGCTTTATAGGCCAACGCCAGCACTTTGAATTGAGCCCGGTAGCAGATCGGCAGCCAGTGGAGCTGGTGCAGCAGAGGAGTTGTATGCTCCCTGCGCTCCGCTCCTGTTAGTATCATGGCTGCCGAGCATTGGACTAGCTGGAGCTTCCGAGCCGTCTTCAAAGGCAACCCCACGTAGATAGCGTTGCAGTAGTCTATTATTATTTATTATTTATTATTTATTTATTGCATTTATTGACCGCCCCTCTCAGCCCGGAGGCGACTCGGGGCGGTGAACAACACAAAGAAGACAGTGTACAGCGGGTCTAGACATACAAAACAGACAGATACAACACAACATACACTTATACTAAAAATCCGCTTCGTCAAGTCCTGGGGTCATAGCCAAAAATCGCAGTCCTAATTCATTCCAGTGTCAATTGACTATATTTAGTTGAAGGCCTGCTCAAAGAGCCATGTTTTTAGGCCCCTACGGAAGGCCATCAAGGAGGGCGCCTGTCTAACTTCAATCGGGAGAGTGTTCCATAGCCGGGGGGCCACCACCGAGAAGGCCCGCTCCCTCGTCCCCGCCAGACGTGCCTGTGAGGCAGGCGGGACCGAGAGAAGGGCCTCCCCGGATGATCTCAAGGCCCTTGTGGGCTCGTAGGCCGAGATGCGGTCTGCAAGGTATTTTGGGCCGGAACCGTTTAGGGCTTTGTAGGAAAGCACCAGCACCTTAAATTGGGCCCGGTAGCAGATCGGCAGCCAGTGGAGCTGGGACAGCAGAGGCGTTGTATGCTCTCTGCGTCCAGCTCCCATTAACAACATGGCTGCCGCGCGCTGGACTAGCTGAAGCTTCCGGGCCGTCTTCAAGGGCAGCCCCACGTAGAGAGCGTTGCAGTAGTCAAGGCGGGATGTGACCAAAGCGTGTACCACCGTGGCCAAGTCAGACTTCCCAAGATACGGGCGCAGCTGGCGCACGAGCCTGAGCTGTGCAAATGCTCCCCTGGTCACCGCTGAAACCTGGGGCTCCAGGCTCAGCGATGAGTCCAGGGTCACACCCAAGCTGCGAACCTGCGCCTTCAAGGGGAGTGCGACCCCGTCCAGCACAGGCTGTAACCCTATACCCTGTTCGGCCTTGCGACTGACCAGGAGTACCTCTGTCTTGTCTGGATTTAATTTCAGTTTGTTCGCCCTCATCCAGACCATTACAGCGGCCAGGCACCGGTTCAGGACTTCGACGGCCTCCTTAGTAGCAGGTGGGAAGGAGTGACAGAGTTGGACGTCATCTGCGTACAGGTGACACCGCACCCCGAAACTCCGGATGATCTCACCCAGCGGCTTCATGTAGATGTTAAACAACAAGGGGGACAAGATGGAGCCCTGAGGAACGCCACAGGTCAACGGCTGCGGCGTTGAACAGGAGTCCCCCAATAACACCTTCTGAGTACGACCCTCCAGGAATGACCGGAGCCACTGCAGAGCAGTGCCCCCAAGGCCCATCCCTGCAAGGCGCCCCAGAAGAATACCGTGGTCGACGGTATCGAAGGCCGCTGAGAGGTCCAGGAGCACCAACAGGGACACACTCCCCCTGTCTAGCTCCCGGCGCAGATCATCCACTAAGGCGACCAAGACCGTCTCGGTACCATGTCCCGGTCTGAAACCAGACTGTGCCGGATCCAGATAATCCGTGTCTCCCAAGAATACCTGGAGTTGTGAGGCCACCACGCTTTCCATGACTTTGCCCAAAAAGGGAAGATTGGAAACAGGCCGAAAGTTGTCCAATTTAGTGGGGTCAAGTGATGGTTTCTTCAACAGCGGCTTTATAATAGCCTGTTTTAGGCTCGCTGGAATCTTGCCCTCCCGAAGGGAGGCATTAACCACCACCGTTACCCACTCGGCCAATCCCCCTCTGGCCTCCTTAAGAAGCCAGGATGGGCAGGGGTCTAGGATGGACGTGGTGGGCCTCATTCCTCCAAGTATCTTGTCCACATCCTCGGGTTTCACAAACTGAAAAGAATCCAACAAAAACTGACAAGCAGGTGCTTGTGTCACATCCACAGAGACTGCATCTAATGTGGCGTCCAGCTCAGAGCGGATCAAAGCGACTTTGTCTGCAAAGAACCGAGCAAATGCTTCACAGCGCGCTGCCGAGTTGTCAGGGCTCCCACCCGTGGGAGGAGTTAAAAGACCTCTGACAACCCGGAACAACTCCGCCGGACGGTTTTTTGCAGACGCAATAGTGGCCGCAAAGTTTTCTTTGCGGCCTTTATTGCCGCGGCATATGCCCTCAAGAAGGACACAAACCGTGTTCGGTTTGACTCGTTTGGGACCGATCGCCACACGCTCTCTAGAACCCTCTTCTTTCGCTTCATCGCTGCCAGCTCCTCAGTGAACGAAGGAGCTGGTTTAGCTCGGTTACTTGAGAGGGGACGTTCCGGAGCGATCTTGTCAATAGCCCTGGTCATCTCCCCATTCCAGAGAGCGACCAAGGCCTCGACATTATCACCTACCGCGGTGGCGGGAAATTCCCCAAGAGCCGTCAGGAATCCGTCCGGATCCATAAGCCTCCTGGGGCGGACCATCTTAATGGGTCCTCCACCCTTGCGGAGGGTAGGGGGCGCAGTGAGCCTAAATCTAATCAGGAGGTGGTCGGTCCATGGCAACGGAGAGATGGACAACTCCTCCACACCGCCACCTTGCTCCCATCCCTGACAGAAAACCAAGTCCAATGTGTGTCCAGCGCAGTGGGTGGGGCCAGTTATTTGTTGGGACAGCCCCATGGTTGCCATGGCAGACATGAAGTCCTGAGCCGCACCTGTGAGGGTTGCCTCGGCATGGATGTTGAAGTCCCCCAGCACAAGGAGCCGTTGGGACTCCACAGCCAGGCTCGAGACCACCCCCGCTAGCTCAGGAAGGGAGACTGTAGTGCAGCGAGGTGGACGGTACACTAGCAGAATCCCTATTCTGTCCCGGTCACCCACCCTCAGGTGGACGCATTCGAAATTTGTGGTCTGCGGGATGGGGCTCCTGGTTAGATGGATGGAATCTCTGTAGACCACTGCGACCCCGCCTCCCCGTCCTCCGGCTCTAGATTGGTGTTGCACGGAGAAACCTGGAGGACAAAGCTGGGAGAGATTTACGCCCCCCGCTTCATCCAGCCAGGTCTCCGTGATGCACGCCAGATCTGCCCGCTCCTCCAGGATTAAGTCCTGAATCCAAGTTGTTTTTCCGTTGACAGACCTGGCGTTCAACAACACCACCTTCAAGCCAGAGGGCCCGCTCACCTGGTTACACCAAATTCCCTTAGGAGACCTGTTTGGAATAGTTAATTTGGGAAAGCGGTCCGAATTAGGCCGAATTCGTGGTCTCCTTCTCCCGCATCTCCTCCTTCCCACCACGACCTCTATGGGGGCCCCTTGGCTAGTGGAACATCTCCCCCCCTCCATGCCGCAGTTCTGAGCCATAAGAGTATTTTCTCCTATGCTTGTTGTTAACCTTATTAGTTCTTGCCAGCATCCCCTCTCCCCCTCCTCCCCCCTCCCCACCACACTCTCAATCCCAGGCTCCGGGCCACCTCTTCTTCCGCCCCCACCACCACACCAGAGCAGCGTAAACAGTATCCAAAGGGGGGCAGGGGGCCACATGAGTAGCGGCGATTCGGATGGTGGTATCGATATAGTTAGTTCTTAAAGTGCAAGATATCGCCAGGTCTTAAAGTGCCAGTTCTTAAAGTTCTTAAAGTGCAAAAATTCCGGGAACAGTCCGTCAATAATCAAGAATGATCGTAAGTTCTTAGCAGCAACACACATTCAACGTTCGACACACGTGATGAGTGCTAGATCTAAAGTGCTCTACTTAACGGTAAAGTGCGGTACACTAACAGAATCCCTATTCTGTTCCGGTCACCCACCCTCAGATGGACAGATTCAAAATTTGTTGACTGCGGGATGGGGCCCCTGGTCAGAGGGATGGAATCTCTATAGACCACTGCAACCCCGCCTCCCCGCCCTCCGGATCTCGGTTGGTGCTGCACAGAGAAACCTGGCGGGCAAAGCTGGGTCAAATTCACACCTCCAGCTTCGTCCAGCCAGGTCTCCGTGATGCTGTCAGGAACACCGGGACTGCTCTGGGCATCAGCCATGCAGAGATGCTCTCCCACGTGGGCTGGAGAAGCATCAGCTGCCAGCTGGGTTACCAGGATTACCTTGCTGCTACCCCACTGCCACCCTGATTCACCACAGAGGCTGGTGAATCGCAATGGAGGTAAGGCTGCATATGATGAGGTCCTTATTAAGATGGTTCACAAAAGGGGCTCAATTTGGTTCATTTGTTGGTGTCTGCTGGTGAAGTGGGCCAGAGGCTTAGCTATGGTGGAATTTCATCTTTTCAGCTGTTCTCTGACTTTTCCTCCTGTTTGCAGGCTCCTATTTGATCTTTCATATTTCTTAATGCTACATAGCTTAAAGAACTAAAACAGCAAACTGAAATGCTATCTTGCTAATCAGCATCCTAATCATATGGTTCACAGCACCACTGTTTTACTCTGTTTTCCCCATGACCCCACTCACACAACTACCCTGAAGTCTTCCCTTCCCTGCAAAGTAAGTTTTCATTTTTAAAAGCAATCTCTTTAGATATTGGTATTAGATCTTCGAGTTGAAAACTGTTCATCTAGGAGGGAAAACAAAGAGCAAAAATCATCATACAGGATATAAGGCAGAATTCTCCATCTTCTCTAAGTCCTCCCTCCTGCCTGAGCAGTGGTTTCAGCTTTTTGATGGGGTAGAGTAAGTTGAGCAGAAAAGAAAAACTTTTCAGAAGACAGGCAGTACAACCCACCCTCTTTCTTCCTAATCAACAGTTATTTCAGTTTGAGGATCTCGGAGGGAGAGTGGAAAAACTAGGCTCAACAGAGAATTGAAAGCTGTAATGAAGATGTAAAATGGGACACTCTTCTTCCTCTCTCCCTCCCTCCACCAATATGGAGATGTTTCTCTAAAATTCAAAAGAAGCCATTAGAGGGGACAGGAGACTCCAAAGTAGTTGTATGAATAGGGGTTGGGAGTGGATAGTTTGAAACCAAAAGACAGAAGTTCACCTTGTTGCATTAATTCTCATGCTATAGGTGTGTGTGTGTGTGTGTGTGTGTGTGTAGCCTCTGGAGAAGAAGAGAAACATTAAGATTCTGGATATACAGCTGGAAAAATAAGGAAAAATCAGAAGAGTGGAGAGGAAATTGAAAACATCTACAGTTAACTTTTCACCATATCAAATATTTTTTTTAAAAAGCTGATAATGAAAAAGGAAGTACACCAATGAAAACTAACACTACTTGGCACATTCCATGACTCTGGATGTGCCTAAAGGCCAGTAATCCCATTGGCCAAGTCTACACTGGCCAGTTAATCGGGGGCCAGTATGGAGTACAAATTCTCCCCATAGGTGACCATACACACCATTCTGAACACATGGCAGCCATGAGTCAGAGTCCATATGGTCCATATAGAGAAATCCATATGGTCCAGATAGCTGAGACCACATTGCCCTCACTGAACTGTCACCTTATCATCTGTAGCACCATCACTGCTCCAAGAAAGCTGCAGAGCTCAATGTAATTGGCTACTTTCTTCTTCCTAGTTGGGCAGGGACCTCTACTGATGTTGGCACATGGCACCTGTAATGAAACTCACACAGAGCTCTGTGGACATCTGTGGAGGCACAATCCATCCCCTCCTCCAAGGACTGATGGTGGTGGTGGTGGGGCCCTATATAGACAGCAGACCAGAACTCCAGAACATTGCCCGGCTTTCTTAGCAGGATTAACCCAGTTTACCTTACACTATGAAAGTGGAGGAATTCATGGGGACAGGCAGAAACAAACTCACAGTGAGTATGGGTTATATTTCCCATGGAGATTACCTATTAGCTATTCACTAACAATAGCTAATATTGTTAGCATTTGGCCCTGGTGTCCGGGCATTATTGTATGTTACTTCTCAGACATCAGGAATAATTTTACATAAAGGAAAATTAGATTAATCAGAGTTGGCCATAAAATCATTGATTAAGGAGGCAATAGAATGGCATTGGCTGTTAATTTCGCCTGTATGATAGCTTCAGTTGCCTGAACTTCATGTGGCTCTTTCAGTCAATTTTCCAGTCCACATGTGAGATCTGGCTCATCTTTGCTGCAGACAGCCATTCAGGTTCAAAGTAGTGTTGAAGCAAGGAGTAGTTCTTGGTAGCTTAGAGGGCAAAGGGAGATACAGAGCAAGGACACAGCTATACTGTCATGGGTCAATAATTGTGTTGTGTAAAAGTGCTGTAGGACTTGTTCCTAAATTAATATATTGACTCGATCAGATATTTGGCTTAATGAAACTTCACTCTCATGGATTCTCCATGCAGCACCAGATGATACCTGGGGCAGAAATATAGAATTGCAGTAGTCTGTCATGATTCTACCAGTTTGGCTAGATGTCCTACTCTGCAGCCTGCTGAGCTCAGACATGTGCATATGAAGGTGAGTTCCTGGAATAGAAAAGGAAATTTGGTAGTTCGTTATATGTAATACTTTCCCCAGAAGTTACAATGGAATTGTCTTGGAGGACCTATGAATTTACAGAGAGAAAGATACCTTACTAGATATCTCTCCATTTTCCAATAGAACTCTTTGGTGTGCTGGGACTGGAAGTAAGGTGATGTAATGGTGTTCATTCATGTCCATGGTTTCACTTAACCATGGTCCAGTTGGAAATATGTTCTCCACAAATATGGATGCCTTATTACATACTTTAAATGTGCACATGTTTTCAAAAGCTCTTGGCACAACTACACAGGAACAGGTGAGGATCATGTCATTCTTTCTAGCATTATCATACTTAGTGGTGGACAAGTATTTGGACATATAGGACACTGAGGATGAGGGGGTGCTCCTTGACAGCACATTTAAACAAAGCCATCTTACCTATTTCAAAAGGAAATCTTGTTGCTTGCTTATTGTGTCATAAGTTTGTGAGTGGCAAGTTAAGCTGTAGCTAATGTTAGTTACTAACAATTCAAGGTCAAGAAGCCAGGAATTTCAGTAAGAGCCCAGGAGAATAAAGCAGATAGAGAAATGTATTGAAGAATCCATTTCTAGCTGTCAGGGATCAAGGGACGGTCTCAGAGGTGGCAAAGATGTCTCCACAATGGAAGAACAGTGACATTGCTTCCACCACTTGTGTTTAAGGCTCACAGACTGAGGAAAGCTGGGGTAGCTTTGACTTGCCCCTGTGCTTGGCTATTTCCCACACATCCCTGTGTTTGTCTTTGTTCTGTTTCCTGCCATCTCATAGATAGATTGGCATGCCATCATGAACTGGAGACACAGATAGGAAAACACGACTACCTACAAGATATAATCCAGAAAACTCACCTGCCTCTTTATGAATTTCACATCTTCCTGCCTTCTATTCCACTTATTACATAAGGACACTTTTATTTCTGTTATAGAAATGATACCACTAATGAGAACATAAGGAGCCCCCAGTGGCGCAGTGGGTTAAAGCACTGAGCTGCTGAGCTTGTTGATCGAAAGGTCGCAGGTTCGATTCCGGGGAGCAGCGTGAGCTTCCGCTGTCAGCCCTAGCTTCTGCCAACCTAGCAGTTCGAAAAGATGCAAATGTGAGTAGATCAATAGGTACCGCTCCGGCGGGAAGGTAACGGCGCTCCATGCAGTCATGCTGGCCACATGATCTTGGAGGTGTCTACGGACAACGCTGGCTCTTCGGCTTAGAAATGGAGATGAGCACCACACCCCAGAGTCAGACATGACTGGACTTAATGTCAGGGGAGTACCTTTACCTTTTTTAATGAGAACATAAGAACAATTATGAACCAGACCAAAGTCCTACATAACTCAGTTGCCTGAGAAGAACATAAATGCAACACAGTGAGCATTTATATTACAAAGGGAGCCAGTGTGGTGTCATGGTTTGAGCATATGACTCTCAAGACTAGAGTTCATATCTCTGCTTGGTTGTGAAATCAACTGGATCACCTTGAACAAATCACATTCTCTCAGACCCAGAGGAAAGCAATGACAACCCAACCCTTGCCAAGAAAACCCTGTGAAAATCCTCTTGCCTAAGTCATAAATGACCCAAAGGCACACAACAACAAAGGCTGAATTTCCAATTTTTGAAATGCACTGTGTTTTTAGTATTTTTTTTAAGAGACAGAAGAAAGCCAGTACTCAGAGAAGCTATGTGAGTAGCTAGACAAAACTCATTGTATATGCTTGAAATACTATTTGAAGAGTGAATGTGCCCATAGAAGAAAAGTCCTTTGAGTTTTTAAGTTTCCTACTTTCCAAGCATCCAATTTTTATTATTTATACTTTGGAAAGTGCAGGTCTGATGTTGTTTCATATTTGAAAAGTCTCATCACACATCTACAGTCAGCACAAGATGAAGTAATAGCTTTCAATGCTGTTTCTATTATAAGAATTTCGACATCAGCCCAAATTACCTGTCATCAGCTGTTCGAGTCTTTTTCCCATTACTGACAAAACAAATGAACAGCTGTTTGCTTCATGAAACGGATGCATTAAGAAAGTGTGTGTGTGTGTGTGTGTGAGAGAGAGAGAGAGAGAGAGAGAGAGAGAGAGAGAGAGAGAGCTGCTAATAATGAACAAGAAGGCAGAATGCGACAACCAAAATGAGAAGGCTGGAAATTAGAAGGGTATAAGGGAATAAGGACATGACAAAAAATACTTTGTAAGAACTGCTGTGAGCTTTTTATTGACTTTCAGTAAGGAAATAATTTTGTCCTGTGCCTTTAAGTAGTGCATGATTACTTTTCACCACTTGCACAAAAAACCGAAAGGTCAAAGATGCAATCCTTTGCGGTTCTACACTTTTATTTATCTGACATAGAAGACAAAAAGGCGCAACGGCAAGAGTTTATTTCATGCTTTTGAAAAAATTGTCAAAACAGGTGCCTATCAACCATAGTATGAGAGGTACGAAATAGATAAAGTCAAAAGGTAATGGTGGGCATGGAAAGACCTGAAGGCATTGCTTAGTTTATTACTGAAATCACAAAGATAGAAGAAACCAAAGGGCCATTCAGCCTAACTCTATTCTGCCATGCAGGAACACCCTGTCAAAGTACTCCCAACTGATGGCTATCCAGTCTCCATTTAAAAACCTCTAGAAAGGGAGACCCCAGCACACGTTGAGTCAGCATATCCTAATATCGAACAGCCTCCCTCCCTCTACCACTCCTTTGGCAGAACAAAAGAGGGTTTTGGGTGGGGAGGGGATTTCTCCTTCAAGGCCCCATGTTGGATCTTTCAAGGAGGAGTAAGAAAGGCAAAGACTGTAGAGCTGCATGGAAGGCTTCCCGCAGGGGAAAAAAATGGCAGGCAGGAGGAAGTCCAGATAGGGAGGAGGGAACATGGTGCTTTCCTTGCCTCCATATTTACACAGGCATAGAAAGGTGTGTGCTTCTCATGAGGAACCAGGTTTAAAGGGCATCTTTTAAACACATGTGTTCCAGTGTTTAACCCGATCTCCCCTGAATCCTTCTGCATTTTGTCTACATGCCATTTAGCCACCCCTACCCCTTTTAACCCAATTTAACCCATGCTATAATGCATATATAGAAGGGCCCCAAATCATAATGAGGGAATCTAGTTTTCCAGTCTTCTCACATTGACTGGGTTCAGGAAACCCAAAAATCTATTCCTCTAGAACTGAACATTAACCCAGCTCAATTTCAGAAAGCAATGTGTAGTAAGTTTCTGCTAGATATCTGTAAAGTTTGTTGCTTATCTGAACAAAGCCAGTTTTTAAAGTCGTTTTAAAACATGAATAAGCTATGTGTTAAAGTTTGACTAAAACATATGATTGTAATACTGGAAGTGGCAGTGTACTGGAAAAGAGGGTCCTTTTTGCTTTATTCTTTCAGCAACCAATTGTGCAATCCAGCGATCTAACACAAGGAAGCAGGGGGTCATGACAACATGCTTTATTTATTACCAGTAGCCCAACTGACATTTCAGTGACAATTCCCCTTAAGGCAATGGTAATGGTGTTTACATTCATGGCTGAAGAGGATTCCAGGGATGCCAAAATCCCTCACCATTTGTGCATTCAGGGATAAAGGCAATTTATTAGCACGGTGGCAGTCCCTTTCCCACTTTCAAACATCACACAATTGTAGCACTTGTGCTGCACTTCTATAGGCATAGCTCTCACCTCTCTCGGCAGTTACACTGCAAGGGGAAAGTGGGAAAGGAGGGCAATCCCACTTCCTGACATCAACTTTGTGGCTGAGGACTGCTACACAGATAAGTTGCAGCACTGTGGTGCAATAAGGCTATTGATGGATTTTGCTTATAAATAGCAAGGGATGGGTTTGTTGCAGGGAGGTGGCAGACTTGCAATGTCAGTTTGCCATCTCTGAGCAAGAAAGTCCCAAATGTTCATCATTTAAATTTCTGTGCAGATTTTAAAGTTTTGAATTAGCAAGAAATTTCCAGAGGGAAAGTCATTGCTACATGGGTTACATCATATTCTAGCTTTTATTTAGAACAAAAATGCAAAAAAAAATTGGTGTAGATAAATGTCCCTGCAAAATCTGGTATTACTTGTAGTCTCTCCATGCTGTTCCCTGGGCACCACTAATGCTCACGTACACATATACACACATAAAAGGTGATTTTAAGGGCATTTTAGTAGATCTCATATTATATACTGCATCAAAGAAGAACTTCTTATGCATGTTGGGCACATCACCATCAGTATACGGTATTGAAATTTTTATCTCCAAGATTGAATGGATGTAACAGTGGAAAAAATAACTCACTAAATTTCATCATGAAAAAGTGTCCTGACTATAATTCCAGAGATTGAGGTCCAAATGCCCATTCTCCGTGGAAATCCAATAGGTGAAGTTGAGC
This sequence comes from Anolis sagrei, assembly GCF_037176765.1. Classification (NCBI taxonomy): domain Eukaryota; kingdom Metazoa; phylum Chordata; class Lepidosauria; order Squamata; family Anolidae; genus Anolis; species Anolis sagrei. Next base: position 136,988,896 of record NC_090021.1, on the reverse strand, counting down.
AATGCACTCTTTTAGCCTAAGAGGAAGGCAAAGGCATAATCCATCTAAATAAATCTAATCAAGAAAACCCTGTGATAGTTCACCTTAGGATCACCACATGTTGGAAGCAGTTTCCACTGTGTTTGGAAGATCAAAGGACAGAAATCTGAGATTATATCATCATTACTCACAGGGGAGAACACTTTCACAAGATGTTCAAGACTGCAGTTATTTTTAGATTAGTCAGACATCAATAAAATGTAAAGTCGTATCTATAGGTATCAGATAGCATAATAAAACGTGTCTTTACCTCCAATCTGTATTCCTGTCACATTGTTTTCAAGGTCTGGACCATTCCATTTATACCAAAACTTAGCAGTTAGTTAACCCCAACTTTTATTGCAGTTTGTCTAGTTTCATTCATCTTACAACAAATGGTGCATTGAAATCTTACGGATATTTATAGAGAGCTAAGATACCAAAGATAAAACCCAAATTTATTGGGCTTTATTCTGTTCTGAAGCAGAAGCAGGTTTTAGATTGCAACTTGAAGACAAAACATACTCCAATGGCCATGTACAGACCTGTCTACCAATGCAGGAAGTGTTCTTTACATATATAAAAGATCATGTGCTGACTGCAGAGAGATCGATTTCCTCAATTCTTATAGGTGACGAGAGGAAACAACTTCTCTCTCTCTCTCTCTCTCTCCTTTTCTCCCCTTGTCTGCCTAACTGCCTGCCTGCTTGTTTGCTGTTGTGTGTACTGTAATAAATGTAGTCTATTTAACTCTATATTTAAAGTATTTTTAGCTCACTTCTAAGTCACAATGGCTTCTTGAGTCTTTTAAGTCTTTTATACTATATAATCAAGGGAAGAAAAGAAAAACAGCCAGGCTTACAAGTGCCACAGGATAAAAGGGAAACAACATGGGAAGGACAAAACTATCTGGAAGGCTGGTGGAAATGACCGTGCATCTCACTATAGGCTCTTCCACACTGCCTCATAATGCAGGACAAAGAAGTGGGCTTCAAAAAAAGGTGTTACCTGAAAGCAAGTCCAGACACGGAGCTGCCAATCCTGGTGAACGCTCCCCTAACAACCTGACAGGTTCAGTTGTAGTAGATTTTATAAATACTCAAGATGGATGCAGGACATCAGCCAGAAGCAGATTTTTTTTATCATTATCTCTCATCACCCTCCTGCTGCCTTTACATTTGCCCTTTTGGACCCTCCTTCCCTTTGGGGTTACTTACCTGCCATGCTGGTGTTCACTGTCAGTGATTCCAACCAGGTGTTTTGGACTTCAACCCCCTGAAGTCCCAGCCATCCTATCAGCTGTTATGATTTGTGGGAGTTGATGTCCAAAACACCTGGAGGCCCAAAGGTTGGAAACCATTGGGTAAATTCAAGCTCTGTTAAATTTCATAAATATGAGAACAAACGAATGCTTGCAAAGAGTTCTCATGGGAATTGTTTTTCAGCCAATGATGCGATTCAGTGCACATTTTCAGCATTTTAACCACTCCTTTTTTATCCCAGTTTCTCTCAGATTTTAGGTCTGCTTAGAAGAGCCCTATATCTCCTTCTGCGGCAGCCTTCAACTATGTCACTGAGTTGTGTCAACTAAAGGAGGAGCCAGATGCAATTAGCTTTTCAGCATGACAGCTAAAAACTAGTTCACTTAGGAGCACAGGGCAGTATTAATATGTACAAAGTAGAGACAGGAAGCATATCTATTGATATTTGTTTTCTTGAGAAAATAATCCACCAGGAATAATGAGAATGAGACTTTTGTACACTTCTGTACTCCTGTACCACTCCTTCTGGTATAGTTGACTCTCCATACCCATGAATTTGGTATCCATGAATGGTCCTAAATAAAAAAAATGAATTCATTGTTTTATATAAGGGGCCACAATTGTATTATACCATTGTATATGCAGACTGAGCATCCCATATACAGAATGCTCTGAAAGCTGTAATACTGCAAAATTTAAAACTGTCCATGTGGAGTGGTTGTGATTGTAACACTTTTACATTCAATGTTCACCAAATTTGGCTTCATGCACACAATTATTAAAATATATTGTGTATAAAATTACCTTCAGATGGTTTTTAGGTCAGACTGATGTGAAAAGATAATAACTTTGAAAATGCAAACCTTTCAACATTTTCACTTTCTATTGTTCCCCAGACTTTCTATAGAGAATCAGAAGAGAAGCAACTTTAAACCCCTTTCAGCAAAATAGAAAAATCCAGTGAAGAAAATACACAATCCATTCCCAGTTTTACTTCCAATCAAGTATTTTAAACATTTTAAATAGATACAAACTTTATTTCATATTACAAGTCATTATAATCACTTTTTGTTGAAAACCCACTAACTTGCAGTGGAAACTAACAATACTTACTTGTAGTTCCTCTTGGCATTATATTCCCCTATCTGAATTCTTCAGAGATTAAAAGAGGGGCCTTACATAAGTCTACTTGGTTGGAAATCCTATAGAGTTCAGTGAAACTTTACTACCAGGTAATTGTGAACAAGGTGATCATTTTAGAAAAAGTAAAGGTAAAGGTTTTCCCTTGACATTAAGTCTAGTCATGTCCAACTCTGGGGGGGGGGGGGGGGGGGCTCATCTCCATTTTTAAACCGAAGAGCCGGCATTGTCCATAGACATTTCCATGACTGCATGGAGCACCATTACCTTCCCACCAAGGTGGTACTTATTGAACAACTCACATTTGCATGTTTTCGAACTGCTAGGTTGGCAGAATCTGGACCAAACAGCAGACGCTCACCCTGCTCCCTGGATTTGAACAACATTTCAGTCAACAAGTTCAGCAGCTCAGCAGTTTAACTTGCTGTGCCACCAGGGGCCCTGCATGATCATTTTAGGATATATCTATATTGTAGAATGAATACAGTTTGGTACTACTTTATCAGTTTCATTGCTCAATATTAGAGAATCATGGAAACTATAGTTTTACAAGGACTTTGCTCTTCTCTGCCAAATAATATTGGTGCCTTACCAAAGTACAACTCCCAGGATTCCATAGTACTGAGCGATAGCAGTTAAAGTGGTGCCAAACTGCATTCATTCTACAATGTAAATGCACACTTAAGTAACTATTTGCACTGCCATATTCTTGCATCCTTTAATTAAAGCCATTTTATATACAGGAAATTTATTTTGCTAATTAGCATGACCTTTTGTTACATAATAATGATTATCCCAGATAATGGTGGCAGAAAATAAACTCTTAAAGTGGAGGTGGTGGAGTCCTGTGGTGCTGTTCTGAAAACATTGAAGTCAATGACAGAACTCCTATTACCTTAATGGAGTCCAGAACTCAGCCTTGCATTTTAGATTTTAAATTAAACTGATTCAGCAGTAACAGGGCTGAGCTGGAAGAGGGATCCATTTTCAGAAACAAAGAGGACAACAAAAAGTCAATGGCACAATTTTTTCACCAATGTATTTTAAAGAAACTCCTGATAAAGGGGAATTAAAATGCCTGATAATTCTACTCAGGCCAACCTTTTTCCTCCAGCTAATCTAGCAAATCCAATAATCATGACACCCCCCCCCCCCTCCGTTGACTGTGAAAATTGTCTCCAACAATTTTTAAAATAGTGATTGCTATGAATTGGAGCAAAATGCATTGCTTGTTCAAGTGGGAAGGCCTTCATTCTGAAATTGTTTCATTTGTCCATAATGAGTTATATGTTTTCATCCATACATGAATGGCGAAAAGATCCTGTGTTTTTAAGCCATTGTGTTTGCCGAGTGATTTTTGATCAGCTAACAGGGGTTACCAACCTTTGTTTCTCCAAATCTTTTGGACTTCAGCTCCCACAATTCCTAACATCTGGTAAACTGGCTGGGATTTCTGGAAGTTGGAAGTCCCAAACTTCTGGAAGATTAAATATTGGGAACCACTGAGCTAAAATCATGCAGAGCTTGAAGAAATCACTTTCGGAACTACAGTTTGAAGAATACTGGGTATTTTAGTAAAAAACGTGATCCCCTCAACTCTGAAACCACCTATCTCATTAATCCGGGGTTTATTATTCTCACTCTGAATAAATATCACAAAATATCCAAAAATGTCTTAAATTTTAAAATAATTTAAATAGAAATGGCAGGCGTTGATACAAAGAGAGGAGTATATGAGTAGGTACTGGGCAGGCCAAACAGCAATATAGAAAGACATGTCATAAAGTAGCAAACACATAAAGGAATAAGGATAAAATATAAAGTCAATCGTTTGAGATTCTTATTAAAATTACTAATTTTGTATATACTAAGGTTTGTGAACCATAGCAGACTTTGGGCACATCTACACTGACCATTTAATGTAGCTTGAAGCTGACTTCCAACTGTGGCAGCCATAAAATGCACGTCAACAAAATGTGCTGACAAAGTGCACCACGGAATAATGGAAATGGTTTAAAGCACATCAAGCAAAGTTTGGGAAAAGTCAGACTTAAGCCACTTAGTGTGCTTCAGTGAGCCCCAAATATAAACTGCATCACACAGCAAAATCAGCTCTGCAAAATGTGAAGCATTTTCTAAATGCCCATCCACTCTGGAGCCCATTTTAAAATCTGGAACAATGGGGTAGGAACAAACTCCAAGGGCATAACTGAGCAGCAGGGCATCATTTGATTCTGTGGGCAGGCAATTGATAACCTCTACTTGTCCCTTTCCCCATTTTTTTTTGCCTCTTATGTCTCCAGAGCACTGGTGCACATCTCCCAGAAAATGCGGGGGGTGGGGGGGGGCACGGGGGACTGCAAATTCTGGAACCAGTTTGAGGCCACCTTCCATGGTTAATGTAATAATTTTCCTGGCCTCAAATTGATTCCAGACATGTCAATCCAATCATCTGCACAGTGAAACTAGTTTATCCCAAAGTAGATACAAACCAATTTAAGTGTTCAGTGTAGATGTAGACTTTGCCTCGATAATTAATGTCATACATTTCAGAGAATTTGGGTATTCTAAAAACAAATGCAAAAAAAATATATGTATTGAAAAATCTACAATACATGTTAGGCAAGGGTGAGTGGACAAGAGATCAATTTTTGTTCCTCAAATGTTGAGGCAAACATGACAAAACAAAAGCAAATGTGGCAAGAAATACACTTCTGGTTTTGATTTTTTTTAAAATTGCAAGCAGTGTATAATGATTTCAAACTCTTTTTTAAAAAAATTGTCCTGGAGGTTTCCAAGAAGATAATTCACACTTCTTTTGGAGAAAGGTGCAGAAGATGGTCCATCTGAAGAAGTCCAGGGCCTTGCTTAGCAGAACACATATGGCCCCACCTCAACACATTGATAGCTTCTGTTTTGGAAAATTCAGTATAATGTTTACAAAATGCTCCAGTTATGAATATTGATGTAGGTTTTACAAAATGCACATGAATGTCCATCCTTGAAGAACAATATCTTGCACTGAATGCAGACAAAAGATAGAATAGAAATAGAAGAGGGATTTGGAGGTAGGTAACAAAATTGAGACTGCAAGCTTTTCTCTCATGTAAAGAAGAGTCTGGTGACACATTAAAGTTTTTATTAGAAAACCAGCTTCTTTGGACTAGAGACTGCTTCCCGCAGATCCTCATGTCTCGATAAATCTGTGAGTCAATGAGGTACCAAAAGACTCCTTTTGTGTATTGGCTGTAAGAGACTTATGCTGCTTCTCTACTGGAATGAAATGATCCAGAAATGCACACCAAAGTCCCCCACCTCAAAATTATAAAGACAGAAAGGGAACTGGTTGACAATTTGCAAATGCAATAAGGATGCTTATCACAAAGGGCAGGAAGAAGGAGCCGGGATCAGCATTGAAGGAAGGTTGTTGTGACAGTTTGTATAAGACACGCAGCTGTATACCAGACATTACAAAGCAATTGTTTTAAATGGTACTGTGGTAGAGGCTCAGTTCCTTGCAAATCTCTTTCAGGAGCACTCACACATACAAAGTCACATTGACAAAGACAATGGCTGCTTGATAAAGTCACTTAAGGCCTTGGAAAAAGTAGGGTAAAGTTTATTAAACACATTTCTGATCTGTCAATGAGCAAAAGACAGAAGCTAAACAAACTGAAAAGTGTGATGCAGGAACAGAGCAGTGGCTTCTGTTACAAAACCTGAACTCTCTTCCATACTTAGATACAAGTTCATTGTTATTGTAGGCCTAAGGAATTGTGCTTCGCCACTAAAAAAAATCTGTAAGTAGCTCTGAAAATGAATGGAAATGAGTGTCATTGAACACAGTAGTCTATGTGAAAAATTGTGCAAATCCAAAATGTATATTAGGTAATTTCATTAGGACAATTTAAAAATTACCCCCAAAAATGTGTTGGTTTTTATGTCCTGGAGACCTTGTGTCCATAGACTCAGTGGTAAATGTAAACAGGGAAAAGATGGCTGAGACTGAGTACTTTTCAAAAGCCAATCACCAATTCTGCCCCATCTCATTAATTTTACAACAGTGTGACCAAGATACTAGGAGGTACATCTAACAATTCCTGCTGCTTCCACTAAAACCATCTATCTCACCAAGCTCACGCACAGTTACTTGTGGGTCCTAAGTCTGCTTATTACAATTCAATTTTTGTGTAAATTAGACAAAGAAGAGGAAAAGAAACAGGAAAGGAAAAGAGAGAGAAAGGGGAGGAAGGGAGGGAAGGAAGAAAAGTAAAACAATAATGCATTGACTTATAGAACATTATGTATATCAACTAATATCAACTAAAGAATCCCAAAAATTTCAGTTACATTGTTTGAAGATTGGTTTCTTTTTATAATTTCATATCATCAACATCTTAAGATGATGTTTATGATCTATAATTAATATATTTATTGGGATTTATTTTCTTTTTTGTTTTGTTATTTGTCTTTTTTATTTATTTTGATTTAACCTTTTTCGAACTGTAAGTGTAACTGATACTAAATACATTGTTTCCTCTTGTTGTAAGACACCCCAAGTCCCCTAAGGGAAAGGGGGTGGGATCTAAATAAAGCATTATTATTATTATTATTATTATTATTATTATTATTATTAAGATGTGATGTGGGAAGAGGTTGTCTGTATAAATATACAGGATAGTGAGGCACAGTATTATGTTATGCGAAGTCTGTCAAACAAATGACTTCAAAAAAAGGACCAAATGAAAGATAGGCAAGAGGAAGGTGTGGTTTTCTGCTTCAAGGGAAGAAAACTGTTCTATGTATGCAGAAGGAGTGCCAGGAAACCATCACACATGATGATTCCACTTCCAGGGACAGAAAAATGGAATCCACTCTGTTGCTCACCATCTGGAAAAGTCCCAGTGGGTAGTACTTTGCAGACAAGATGGAAGAGCAAGAAACATTTATTTGGTACTGTCACTACCTCAAAATGAGAAACTCAAAATGGATCTCAGAGCTGCCATCCAAAAAGTGCTAAAGACCTCTTTCCAAGATATTATGTGCACCCTTTTGACAGATAGGAAATCACAAGCTGTACACTTGCATTGGGACACTCATATAGAATGTAATTAACTTCATTGAAATATAAAGCCAATTTAAGAAATTTAAGAAGTCAACAAACGAATATTAACATACTGGAAAGAAAGAAACCCAGGCAGCAGAAGAATACTTTTTTCACAGATAAGATAAATGAATGTTTATAAGATAAATCTACAGTGAAACTGTAGATTTGTACATATTTGTTGTTGTTAGACTGCCGTCAATTTGATTTTGACATGGTGTCCCTATGAATGACAGACCTCCAGGCCACCCTATCCTCAATAGCTTAGGTCTTGAAGACTCAGGGCCCTTCAACACAGCCATATAACCCTGAATCCCACAATATCCACTTTAACTGGGTTATCTGAGTCCACATTGCCATATATTTCAGTTCAAATGAGAAAATAGGGGATTTCATTCAGCTGTGTGGAAGGGGCCTCAGGAACCTGGCTTCTTTCATTGAATCTATCCATTTGGCTTTTCTGGGGAGTTTACCCCACTTTGCAATATTGCTGCAGCTCAGTAGATGTTTAGCATATTTATCCTTGTTTCTCAGCCAAAGTCTGTCTGACTTGGGAGACCCAAACAGTAGAATACTAGTAGGTACATGAAATCCCCATGACAGCTATATTAAATCCTAATTAATTTAATGGGGGTTAATTCTGAGTAAACATACTTTGAGTTGCAATGCCACCTACTATTTCGGACCACACTACCTAAGGAATTCAGAGCTTGGATGAATACTTTTTTTGGACCTACTTCCAGGTTGGATGGCAGTAAAAACAGCATAATCTTGTAGCACCTAAAAGACTAACGCATCTTACTTGGCACAATATTTCATGGACTGCAGCCCACTTCAACAGATGCATCTGATGAATTGGGCTGCAGTCCACAAAAATCTTATGCCAAGGAAAATGTGCTAGACTCTAAGATGCCCGTGGACTCCTTGGTGTTGTTTTTGAACTACAGCACCAAGTTGGCTGGGAGCTGTAGTCCAAAAAAGGTAAGAATTCTAAGTTCTTAGAGGAACCAGTGTATTAATCACCAACTCCTTCTCCCACTCTAATTTATTTAGCCAAATAAATTGCAGCCAAAAAGAAAGAAGTCTCAATTATACATCATGCTTATGCACATAGGAGAGATATAACCAATCCAATAGGATTGTGGAAGAGCAACAGACACTATAGTTTACAGAAGCACTTTGAAAAATGAATGCAAAGCTAATCGAAAGGATAAAAAAAACTAAAATCACACTACTGTGCTAATACCATGGATACCCAGAGAAGGGAGGGTGTTGCCACAACTAATAAGGATTTCCTCTCCATTAACATGTCCCTTCTATCTGCAGATTGCAAACATTACAGGAATAAGACACTGAAAATCTTTCACATCTGCAACTCTATTTGCTGTGTTCATCCTCCTTCGGTAAGTTTGCCTGCTCCTTTTCTTTGAATGCCTGAAGCAAATGCTCAATTGAATATTGCATTACCTCAATGTTAGAGAAAAGAAAGGTTTCTTCTTTGGGGTATAATATCTTCATTTTGCCTCCTTTTAGCTACAATCCAGCTCATAGTTCTTTGGATATTAGCCACACTGTGCCATATTATGGGAGAAATGGTCCCTTGGACCCACCTCCAAACTGGACCTGTGTATTATTTATGTGTATTTTTCCACCAAATAAAACACAGACACAAAACAGTAGAATAACAGTCCAAAACACTTGGACAAACAAAATGATTTACATCTATTTGACCTTTTGCAAGTGTGTGTTGAAATTATGGCAGAAGGGAGAAAAAGAGTGCAGAAGATGTTGACATGATTTCATTCCAAGCCCTTGACCTTTTGGAACAACAGCCATAGAAGTGAAAATGTAACTTTGAAGGGGAGAGCTTCATGCAAATCCTGGCTTTAAAGAGCAAGCGGTTGACTTAGCGGTGGTGTATTTCTTTACTTTTAAACTCATTTTAAAGACAGAGAATGGGAGGATAGAATTTGATAATCCAATTATGTAAATCATTGTAAAAACAATAGTTTTTGTGCATGGTTAATGGAATTTTAAGTCTTATTGACAATGAAAACCAATTATCTGTCCAAAACTTTTCTCCACCCACCCTTCTGTATCTCTGGTTTATTATTGCATTAATACAATGGAATGAATGCCCCCACCCCCAGTAGCCAAATGAATGTTAGCTGCATTGATAGTAAAGAGAACACCAATCATTTCCCATATTAATGGGACTTTAAGATTTCGAAACATTTTAATCATTAGCCTGACACCTTATACATTTCTATTCAGAAATAACACCCAGACTGACATTTTGTTAGTGGCTTATGCAGGTGCACATTTACCTTATAGCTGAATATGTTCTTCTTTTTTTCAGTGCCAGCCAAAGCCCTGTCCTGAAAAGAAAAAGAAAAGTTGCTGCTGCCCCCTTCATGTCCATGCTCTCCCAGGAGGAGAGTAGGAGGGTTGGAAAAGCATTTGCCTATGTCCCCATACCTAACCATGATATAATAATTAATAATAATATTTTTATTTCTTACCCACCTCTCCTCATGAATAATTAAAAGACATAAACATTGCAGAAATACTATAGACACACATATTAAAATGTATTTCTATAAAATACATATTAAAATACACAAAATAGAGATTAAACAAAGGACATGGATTTAAAATGCTTAAAGACTGTCTGGATAGGCCTGCCAGAAGAGATAGGTTTTTACATGGTTTTTAAATTTTGAAAGCTCATTTAACTGTTGGAGTTCTTCCGGCAGGTCATTCCACAGTCTTGGGGCAGCCAATGAAAAGGTCCTCTGGGTGATGGTGGCCAGTTGGATTCTCACAGGTAGAGCAGATGCTCCTCAGAGGACCTCAGTGTATAGGGCAGATTGTAGAGGCGAAGGTGATCCTGAAGGTAACCTGGACCTAAACCATGTAGACCTTTAAAGGTCAAAACCAACACTTTGTACTTTGCACAGAAACTAATTGGCAGCTAGTGGAGTAACTTTAGGATATGTGTAATATGCTCACTCTTTATGTTCCTTTAACCAATCAGGCTGCTATATTTTGAATCAGCTGGAGTTTCCAAACTTGGTATAAGGATAGCCCAATATAAAGCACATTGTAGAAGTCCAACATCGAGGTTACCAGTGCGTGCACTACCATCTTCAGGTCCTCCAAATTCAGGCAGGGGCACAGCTGACATATCAGCAGAAGCTGGTAGCAAGCACTCTTGACTGTCACATCTACCTGGGCTAACTTTTGGAAAGATGGATCCAGGATCACTCCCAAGATGTGGACACAGTCTTTCAAGGAGAGTGTAACCCCATCCAGAACTGGTTGAGACACCTCCATCTCCAGATTAGGACCCTTGATGACAAGCACCTTTGTTTTGTCTGGATTCAGTTTCAATTTGTTTTTCCTCCTTCAGCCCATTATCTCCTCCAGACATTGGAGGGCATGGAGAAATATATTTGGTGTCATCCGCATACTGATAACACCCTGCCCCATGATATGACTGTGCATCATCCACTCCAGAGACCCCAAACTGATCTCAGCAGATGACATAATCATTTAGCATCTGGCTACAAGGAAACAGCTACATGATCCCCCAAATTCCCTCCTCCACCTGTTATGGAATGGCTATGGGAGGGGTGCAGTGAGTGCAGTAGTAAATCTGGTTTGTGTGTTTATGTGTGTGTGTTTGAATAGTCAGCTATAACATAATCCACATGTGAAACTATTGCACCACACTGTGCCATACAGGATACTAGCCTCACTGTGTTTCCTGGATTTACTTTCTAGTAAATAGAGAATTCTAGCCTAACTGTAGCAGTGTTAAAATTCTTCATAACTGATGGTAGCTTAAAACAACGTAAACAGTATGGCTTCTTTCAAAGTGTTGTTTGATAAGATGATGTGTTTGTTTTTTCAGAGGTACCATAGGTGCTTATTCAGAATTCAATCCCATTCTTTTCTTGACACTTAACCGGAGTGCATAGTGTAAATACATGCAGGCTAATATGACTCTATACTGCATTAGTTTGCAGTGTAGATGTAATCTAAAATTCAGTATCCACATACTCCTAAGTAGCTAAGAAAGAGCATCGTTGCTTTTATCTACTTTGTGATGTTAGATACATATTGTTCCTGAGAACACAAACATCAAATGGTCACCCAAGCCCATTCCTTCAGAACCATTGTGCATTCATATAGCCAACTCTCAGAAAACTATTTGCCTCCAAAATGTGATGATAAATCCAAGATTTGTTCATTTTCAACATAGTTGTTTTGGTGAGTATATTAAACCTAATCATCCTAATAAATGAAACACACCATATATGTTAACAGCAACATTAATTGTCAGGTCATACATGCATTAAACTATTTTTCAATATAACCTTGACATTGTCATGCCAGCACCTTGTTTGATATTGCAGACGGAGCATTATGATCTTATTGTGAGCATGTGTCATTTCTTCAGAGGTGAAACACAAAGACGGAAGCTAAACAGGAAGATGCAGTGGGAAAGAATTGCTACGTTCAGCAGCCAAAGACAAAATGTCCTCAGAAACGTCTAAATCATTATCTGCACAATCGTCCTCTCTAGAGAACTGACTAACAACTCTTGGACAATCATTCCAATGATCATGCTGAAGGAGAGCTGACAAAAGACAGACAAAAATGAAAGCTTTGATGACAGCAAGGTCAAATGATAACAAACCTCTAAGAGTTTGTTACCCTGTCTAGAGGGTAAAGGATTGGTACAGATGCCTCCTGCCCATGCATGCACACCCTCACCCCAGCTAATATAAACTGGCAAACCTGAGGAGGAAGTAGATCTGCCTCATTGGTTCCTTCTAGCTCTTCTGGCTCTGTACATAACTTTCTTTTGCCTCCAACACTTACTTCTTTTCTTTCTTTTCTTTCTTTTCTTTCTTTTCTTTCTTTTCTTTCTTTTCTTTCTTTTCTTTCTTTTCTTTCTTTTCTTTCTTTTCTTTCCTTTCTTTCTTTTGAGAAGTTGTATGCAGATATTTCAAAAGAATTTACAATTCTGAAAAGTTAGCTAAACCAGAGATATATACATGCACGGCAGATAAGACAACAGAATCTTCATAGTAATGCTGTGGACATTTTGGTTTGGATCCCCTAATATATTAAGGTCATCTTCTCCCTTACCCCCATTTGATCCTTGTAGCAATACAGGATGTGCTGAGAAAGTAACCTGGAATAACCCATTGAACCTTTTGGTTCTGGGAGGACCTAGAATGTGGCTCTTCATATACTGTTGTGCTATTGCCACTTCACAACAGTGGTTCTGAATCAATGGGCATGATTCAGGCAATGTCAAGCACTCTTAAGTTTGCCTGCTCTCAGTGGAAAAAATTAATAACAGCTTCTTTTTTTGGAACATATGAGGATTTGTAGCACTTCATTTTGACGCCACCATACTGAGAGATACAAAAGTTTGCTTTTTTCATTCCGTGGTGCATCACAAATTATCTTTGTTTTTCAAAATCACTTCTGCATTTATGTTATCTGTTTGTTCTCTCTGTTAATTTTTTTTAAAAAAAAATAGGCATGCAAAAGATATACTTCGATGCAGTGCAGTTAGACTATTATTATCTCATGGAGTATGGATGTTACTGGAATGTAGCTTTTACCCACACTCGTGTTTTATTTAAATTGTTGTTGGTATGCATCTCCACATTGCCACTGATTCTTGGTGACCCTTGATGGGATTTCTCAGCCATTGTAAGTAAAGCAATAGTTATGAGCTGGTGAGATTGTTAAGATCTTCTGGGGAGGCCCTGCTCTCATTTCCGCCTCCATCGCAGGTGTGGTTGGCGGGGACAAGAGACAGGGCCTACTCAGTGGTGGCCCCGCGGGTATGGAACTAACTCCCTAGTGACATCAGAACAGACCCCTCACTCTTAAGCTTTAGGAAAAAATCTTAAGACCTGGCTATTCAAGCAAGCCTTTGGGGATTAATATGATCCATAAGTATGATGGAATGTGTATAAGAATGACGAGGCAATTGCTTTAATGTTTACAAAGCTCAGTTGGTGCTAGACCTTTGATATGTTTTAATCATTTGAAAGTTTATCTATATTTGTTTTGTATAGCAACAGGGTTTTTTCTTTCTAGGTGCAAAGATTACTGCAGATGCAGATTGTAGCCAGGAAATCAGAAGACATTTCAATCTTGGGAGGAGAGCAATAACCAATCTCGATAAAATAGTGAAGAGTAGAGACATCACACTGGCAACCACGATCTGCATAGTCAAAGCAGTTGTATTCCCCGTAGTAACCTACGGATGTGAGAGCTGTACCATAAAGAAGACTCAGCGAAGGAAGATAGATGCTTTTGAACTGTGGTGTTGAGGAAAGTTCTGAGAGTGCCTTGGACAGCAAGAAGATCCAACCATTCCATACTTCAGGAAATAAAGCCCAACTGCTCACTGGAGGGAAGGATAGTAGAGGCAAAGATGAAGTGCTTGACCACATAAAGAGAAGACAGGAAAGCTTGAAGAAGATAATGATGATGGGGAAAATGGAAGGAAGAAGGAAGAGGGGCCAACCAAGGACAAGATGGATGAATGGTATCCTTGAAGTGACTGGCTTGACTTTGAAGGAGCTGGGGGTGGTGACGTCCAACAGGGAGCTCTGGCATGGGCTGGTCCATTAGATCATGAAGAATCAGAAGCCACTATATGAATAAACAACAACAAAACAACGAATATGTTTTTTTACAGTTTTAATATTGTGTTTTATTGTTGTTGGAATCTGGCATTGAATTATTGTCATAATTTGTAAGCCACCCTGAGTCTGTCCCCCCACCCGGGGGGGGGGGGGGAGGGGGAGAAAAGCGCAATATAAGTACAGTAAATAAATAAATAAACAATAGTTGCAGGAATCTCTGTGATATACTTTCCCCTCCCCTACTTTCCTACTATACTGCAATCCTCTTTGCTATTTCTCATAATTGTTATCCTCTGAGAGACAGGATATACATTTAAATAACCAATAAATGAATATTAGAAATTCACTCTCAAGGGAGATATTTGGAATGCCATTGTGAGAGAGATATGACTGGTGTTCTTGTTTGCACAGGTATTTGGCATGGAATTTGACTTGTACTGCCTACATTGATGCTATATTATTTGTTTTTGGTTTGCCATCTGTATCATTTTTATCCTATACAACCATATGGTTGCATCACATTGCTGCTTTTTTGGAAAAAAAATGGCACACTGATGAGGGAGCAGCATAAACATTTCTAATATTGCTAAATTTTAAAGATCTTCCAGCTGATGCATATTCTGATGATCATTCAGCTTGTCTCTTCTGCTCCATTTAGCCTAGACAAGAGTTTATACACAGAGAGAGACATATATAGTTACCATTTATTTTTCAGCAGAAATTAAATCAGAAATCCAGCACAAGGAAGGCTGAGGATAATTGCCATGCAGCAGTGGCATTACAATTCCCAGCTGGAAGCTGAATGTGTTTTCATAGCACACACTGCCATTTCCCCGCTTCCATAATGCATGCACTGCTTACTTTATACCCACCCCCATAAATAGAAGAATTTATGTTACAAAAGATTTCCTTCTATCTGCCATTGACCATTTACCCCATTCTCCCCCGTGCTGCTCAATTTACAGAATAAGGTAGGATCCACCCTTTCAAAATAGTCCATTTTTATCTTAGTACTTCATCACACTAGAGAATGAATCCACTTTAAATCCAGTTTCTGCCTCCTGCAGAATTCTGGGGTTTGTAGTTTAGGGAGGAGCGTTTAACAGCCTCACAACACTACAAATCCTAGAATTCTGCAGGAGGCAGAAACCGGGTTTAAAGTAGATTCATTCTTTAGTGTGATGATGTATTTAGTCTTGGTGATCTTGGAACACATGGCATCCTATGGTTTTCAAAATGAATGTGCATCTTTTACTCTTTAATGTGATTTTTTTAAAACTGCCTTTTTGCTCCACAGTTTGTTTGTTTGTTTGCAGTGCCCTGTGCCCAAATTGGAAACAGGGTGGAATCAGGAGGACAGGTTGGCAGATAATGTGGTGTAGCCAGCAGATATCTGGAGTTGACAAAGGGAAACGATGAGGAGAGAGCGATCAAATCCAATCAGACCATTGGTTGGGTTGTAGGTTTTTCGGGCTATATGGCCATGTTCTAGAAGCATTCCCTCTTGACGTTTCGCCTGCATCTATGGCAAGCATCCTCAGAGGTTGTGAGGTCCATTGGTTGTATACCACTTATCCTGTATGTGTGTTTGCCAATGACTCTTAAAGTAAAGGTAAAGATTTCCCCTTAACATTAAGTCTAGTCATGTCCAACTCTGGGGGCTGGTGCTCATCTCCATTTCTAAGCCAAAGAGCTGGCATTGTCCATAGACACCTCCAAGGTCATGTGGCCAACATGACTGCATGGAGCTCCGTTACCTTCCCGCCAAGGTGGTACCTAATGAACTACTCACAACTGCATGTTTTTGAACTGCTAGGTTGGCAGAACCTGGACCAAACACCCTGCTCTCCAGATTTGAATCACCAACTTTTCGGGCAGCAAGTTCAGCAGCTCAGTGGTTTAAGCTGCTGTGTCACCAGGGAGCCCTATTCTTCAGTTTAGAACATGACATTTACATTTCTCACTCAGATAAGGAGGGGAAGGGATCGGATGAGGAAGCCATTCAATGGGAGTGATAAGATTGGTGGGAGAACAAGAAAGGCTGTTGGTTGATAAAGCCATGCATATGGTTGTGTGGTCAAAAATAATCCAATGCAATGATTATGGGGACATGCCAAAACACTCTTTTGTAATGAGGAGGCTGCATGGAGGGGGAACTGTGCGGCTTTTTTAGTGGAGTCAAACTGGGATAGGAAAATGTTCGCTGAAACAGGGATACAGCCCTTCTGTGGATTCAAGCTTAGACATAGGAGGTAATGTAGTTGCTAGTGCACTGACCAAGATAAAGAGTTGTGCTTGGTACAAAATAAGTAAGACCCATGGCTTAAGCAACAAAAACATGGGCATCAACATCTTTATCTAGTCTAAAAAGGTTTTCTAAACAAGAAATAAACTCTCCCAGGTATGGACAGACAGCCTGGAGAATTTTATATCCCACAGCGCCATCTAGCCAGATGAGAGACAGTAGCACTCTTGGTTTTCAGGGAAAAACAACTCTGCTCTAATATGAAATGTTAAGTTCATAAATAATTTGTGACCTTGGACGAAGCTTAGCTCCTAGCTTTATTGTCTGAGTTTTTACCCACATTTGTTTTCCTCAGCATTAATGCAGCTCGGGATCCCAAGGGTCATGCTGTAGCTCCAGGAAAAAAACCAACATATGCTATTTTCATTATTTCTAGAATTGGAAAGCACATGAATTAATGTATTAAATGAAACCCCTGTACATTGCAGAAGGGAACATTTATAAGAAGGGACTTCAAATAACCTAAAAGCCATAATTAAAGACTGCACAAAATGGAGCTTAGAGATGCAAAAAAATACTAATAAATTTGTAAGATTCATGTTCTAGCATACAGATATTGATGCCTTTAAAACATGTGTGTGTGTGTGTGTGTGTGTGTGTGTGTGAGAGAGAGAGAGAGAGAGAGAGAGAGAGAGAGAAGGAGAAAAGAGGGAGGGAGTGAAAGAGAGATAGAGATAGAAGAGGATTGTTTAACTTCAGGGGCAAAATCCATGTTGTATCACACTGCGATCCGCTTAGGTAACACTGTTTTTTGGACAGTAAGGGTGTAAAGATGTTTTTAGCTCTCCAGTGGCATCATTTTGTCTTTAAAGGGCTTCATGCCAGCTACATTGTGTTCCATGAATCTTCCAAAATAAATCTTTAGCTACAGTACACTATATTATCTCTTTTTTCACCTGGTAAAAAAAGTGTATTTTATTATTAATCACAGCTACTGTATTCTCAGCTCTGGTTTCTATTCCGAACTTATCATCACAGCACAAGGAACTCCCAATGGCGCAATGGGTTAAATCCTTGTGCTAGCAGGACTGCTGACCAAAAGGCTGGTGGTTTGAATCCAGGGAGCGGGGTGAACCCCCATCTGTCAGCTCCAGCTTCTCATGTGGGGACATGAGAGAAGCCTCCCAGAGGTTGGTAAAACATCCATGTTTCCACTGGGCAACATTCTTGCAGACGGCCAATTCTATCACACCAAAAGCAACTTGCAGTTTCTCAAGTCACTCCTGACATGAAAAAAAATTCTAAGCATCTTTTATGTTGGATATTACTTACAGATGGTGTCCTGCAATGTAATATTGCTGTACGAAGTATTTATCTGATATTTTGGCCATTCCATCCTCACTTAACCATCCACATGCTCAGCCCAATCTATATTTGGGGGCCACTGAGAGTAGTTGGCCTTGGGACATTTTCCCCTGCTCAATATGTTTTGTTTGTTTACATGTTTTGTGCCAATTTTCAGACAAAGCAGCTGTTATATACACAATGTTTGGACATTTTTTTTAAAAAAAAATGAACAACCACAGATAGTCCTTGCATGGGGTTTTTGGCCAGCATACTAGACTTTACATCAGCGCATCATACTACACTTTAAGAAAATCTGTTTCATTGTGGGTGAATGGGATTTTTTTTGCATAAGGGAATACTAAATGCATCTTTATAGAAACCTGTACCGAGTATAACTGCAGGTATAACCTAGTTATTTCCATAAAATGCTCTATTAGGACTCCAAAGTAGATGAAACTCAAAATTAAATTGTAGCTCTTAAAAGATAAAGCTGAGAACTGGGTGCTGATAGAACTACCTGAGAAAAGCGGTATATAAATAAAGTAAGTAAATAAATAAACTAACCTGGCGGCATGAGCCTGCCTGTTCAAGTCTGCAGCCTTCTCGAAACATTGCAACTGGAGGAGGAATCCCCAGAGTTTGGGATTAACTCACTTGCTAGGTTATGAATTTGCTAGGTTTTGCTAGCGATTTCCCCTAATTCGCTAGATAAAAAGAGTTTTGTATGTTAAGTCATTATAATCTGTTGAGGTGGTTGCATCTCCCTCTGTCACAATCAGAAAAAAATGAACACCTGCTGCCTCAAGAAAAAGAAATGCTAGAAATTACAGGCAACACACGGTGACCTTGTTAGAATAATCTGTGTGATTTCTTTGGTAATACAATAAGAGGGAAGGGGAAAGAGGGGAGGAGGAGAAAGAAAGAGAAAGAGAGAGAACGAGAAAAGGTTAAGAGTGGAGAGGGAGAGAGCTTTCTGGACACCAAGTCAGAGCAGCAGAGCAATGTTTGTGGAACAAAAAAAACCCCTGAGTTTAGTGAATTACCAAACAAAGCCTGAGACATTGAAGGAATGGGAAAGAAATAATTTGTTTATTTAGTAGGACACAAAGGCCCTCAAGAAGTCTGGGCATTTTCAGAATGTCAGAACTTTCAGGAAGGCAAATGTCATCTCCCAAGGGGCTACATGATAGGAAATTTCAAAGTTGGCACAGAGGAAATTGGGTTCCATGGTGGCTCTCTTCAATAACTTCTCCTGTTTTGATTAGATTCTGGAATTGTCTTTGCCCTGTGTTATTCTATAGTATACAATTTTGTATAATATTTTTGGGATAAGTATGAAATAATCCCTTTGTAATCTTATTGTTGCTACATCTGAAAAGTTATTTTCAAACACATTCCCCACGTTTCCCCTCTTGTCCTCTCTCTTCACCATCCCCACTCTTCTATTGTCCCCATTTCATTTTAATTATTCAATTAAGGTAAGCTGGGTACAGAATTCAGGGGGTCTATCAGGCAGAACTCTGAACATTAGTGAATTAATTCCCAAACCTAATATTTCAATTTCTGGGAATCTTGCAAAACAGGCCTTCTTGTTCTTCTGCTCATACAAGGTTTCTGAAACCTGCTACCATCTTCTGCTAGTTTAGTGGTGCTATTTTGGTCACATAAAAAGTGAAATTAAATGATCATTATATATTGATTATGGAATCCTTCTCCTAAATGTGATACCCATTGTGTCTTTTCTTCTCCATAACAGTGTAGTGTCCCCCTAAGTGAAAAGAGTTGTTTCCCATTAAATGATGTAGTTTATAACTCAAATACATTATAATTTAATTTATTCTCATAAGTAAACAACAATAATGACTGGGATCCTGTATGGGATTTAAGGATGAGCGCAAGTCAGAATCCCACCCTGGCCTGCCCCCAAACTGTCCTTAATGGGAAGCTGCTGTCTGTTTCCCTATCAAGAAGCATATGACTGGTGGTCCCATATTCCACCATGAACAATCTCCAGTGCAACTGGTAGAATCAAAACTCCTGGCACAAATCTTCCATGATCCAGAGGATTCTTGCTCAAGAGGATGTGTCCATCAGCCAGCTGCTTCCCAATCAACAGGGAAACATAATGGCTACTGCCTGGTAAGTAAATATTGAGGGATTTTCATGGTTTTTATATGAGTCCTAAACTAGAGGCTATGCTACACATCAATAGTGAATATATAACAGTAATGAATGCATAGCTGTAGGTTACATACTCCTAACTGTGATAAAGGATTCTAGTCTATAAGTTTGTCTTTTCATAGAATCATAGACTAATAGAGTTGGAAGAGACCACATGGGCCATCTAGTCCAATCCCCTGCCATGCAGGAAAAGCACAATCAAAGCTCAACACAACACAAGGACAAGACGAGGAGCACATAATCCTTCATTGATGAAGCTGCACCTTGCTTTGATAATGTGGGTATGCCATATTTATATGTAAACCAGAATTGTAATCTTCTTTACTTCAGTCTTGTTTCTCTGCAGGAAAGGATAGCTATAATAAATCATTGAGTAAACCTCTCAGTCTTTAATTTATCGTGCTGGCCTTATTACTGTTTTTTAGAAAACTCCAATAAAATATTAAGAGTATAAGGCAGCTCATTCTTTCTCGCTTTTTTCTAACTCTCCTTCTCTTCACACTTTAAATATTGTGGGACTCAAGCAGTCTTATGTGCAGCCATCCATCAGCCTGTGGTGGCCTTTGCAGCATGCAGCCACTCTATTCAATTTTAGAATCCCAGTCATAATACACAGCTACAGGGTTTTAGCACATAACAGAAAAAGATGGAGAAGACTAACCATTTGTCAAGTATTTCACGTCAGGCACATTTATTGTTCCTTCGTCTTGTGAAAGTTATGATCGGGTGATGCTGGAGTAACACCTTGGCCCGATAGTTGATGACAAGTGCTCTACAAAACCAAAGGTCTTCCAAACAGCAACTCAAAAAAAGGAGGTGCAAAAAAGCTGGGCATCAACAGCTGGGGCCTAAAATACACCAAGGTTTCTTTCACACTACAAAACTATAGTACTAACATCCTATTTCAGTTGCCATAGAATTTGGGGATTTCTAGTTCTGGGAGAAGCATTTAGAATTCTTATCAGGAAGTTCAAATGCCTCTCTTGGCTACAAATCCCAGAATTGTATAGGATGCAGCCATGGCAGCTGTAATGGAAACATAGTGGTATAATTCTGTAGTTCGAAAAGACTCTAAAGTGGATAGTTCTCACTATAACTTCTCTCTCTCCCTCTCTCTCCAACCCCTTCAATTGCTCTCTCTTTTGCCTTATCCTTTAAACACTTTGATGTAAGGAGCCAGGTATATACCTAATTACAAATGCACATTTTGGTTTATAACTTAAACATATATTTAAAATTATGATATATTATTCAATAATAATGATTACCATTCCTTTAAATAATATGCTACTGTCGTATTCATGATGCATATTTCCAAGCAAATGTGTTTCACTTCAAGAGAGAAGAAGCCAACTCCATTTATTCCTGAAGTCATTCTTTTTATTTCTTTTTTTTTATCATTATCAGAAGCAAACCGAGGGTACAGTTGCAATGTATTTAAAAAGCACAAAGTTTAAAAAACTTGGCATTATATTAAATGATCAGAAGCTGGCCATGTTGAATGCCTCTGGTGCTGTTATAAGAAGGTCCTCCATTGTGCATGGGGGGGGGGGGGGCTCAGACAACATTGTAATAGATGGTCTGCGGTTTGCTCTTCTCCACACTCACATGTCATGGACTCCACTTTGTGTCCCCATTTCTTAAGGTTGGCTCTGCACTTCATTGTGCCAGAATGCAGTCTGTTCAGTACCTTCCAAGTTGCTCAGTCTTCTGTGTGCCCAGGAGGGAGTCTCTCATTCAGTATCAGCCATGGCCTGAGGTTCCGGGTTTCAGCCTGCCACTTTTGGACTCTCACTTGCTGAGGTGTTCCTGCAAGGAGTATCTCTTTAGATCATAGAAAACTATTTCTTGATTTAAGGCATTGGCGTGCTGGCTGATACCAGAACAGGGGCTGAGCCAGAGATGTCACTGCCTTGGTCCTTTCATTATCGGCAGTTACTTCCCGGCGGATGTCAGGTAGTGCTAAACTAGGCATCCTCGAACTGCGGTCCTCCAGCTGTTTGGACCTTCAACTCCCAGAATTTCTGGCAATCGAACAAGCTCGTTAGGGCTAATGGGAGTTGGAGGCCCAAGCAGCAGGAGGGCTGCGGTTTGAGGATGCCTTGGCTAAACAGTATAATATCTCCAGTGTGTGGCATGTCTCATTAAGCGCCTCATCCACTGTTTTAGTGTACTGAGATGTGTTCCACACTGGGCATGCATACTCAGCAGCAGATGTCATGATGATAGTAAGACTTTAAACTCAAAGTTTGCATCAAATGGCAAACAAATACCTATTCAATAAAGAAGTAGCATGCAGCTGCCTTTAGACTGAATAGTTGCATCAAATGCTGGGACTTTCTGTTTCAGGATTTCACAGCTTGTAAATGCTGTTTCTGCTGCTGCATCCAGGCATGCTGAAAATATAACAGGCTTGAGTCCTGTTTTGTTCTTTTTAAATACCTTTCTTAACCACACAGAGAAAGCACAAAACATTTTTTCTGGTTGTAGGGACATTCAGACCTACTCCAGATCGGCATGTTTCATTTAAACTGCATTTTTCACCCACTTAAGATGTTAAGTTGTGACTGGTGAACTCAACACTCACCCACCCATTATTGGCCTTGGCCATTTCATACCACTTTAGCACTAAAACTGTTAGGAAGGAAGGAGATGGAAGGAATCCTCAGTCTAGTAACCAGAACAGCAATAAGGGAACAAGGTTCAGCAGGAAATCTCCATGGCTAATGTCCAACTTCACTCCACCCAAAAGTACCATGGAAGGATGTGAGGCATTCAACCTGGAAACATCAAGGAGAAAGCAAAAGTTACACTCCACACTACATTAAAACATGTTACTAAATTCTGGAAATTCCCAAGAAAGTACTAGAACAAGACAAACATTGTACTGATACCAGGGAAACAAACAACTACGGTTATAACTCCTACCAAATCCTGAGGATTTCTGGTCAGTCTCGATGCAACTCTATTTCCTCACAGCTAAGGATGTGAGATTCTCACCTGAAACAGAACCAGTATGTACAGGTGGGGTAGTGTGAACTTTCCCAGCAGCTACTTGTTTTCCAAGCTATCCCACACCTTTATGTATGTTAGAGTGAGTTGATAATTGTAATAGAAATAAGCAGTGCCCTATACTTATGCTTGGTAGAGGGCCATTGTATCTCACAAAAAATAAATTCCCCTCTTCTATGAATTTATTCTTTGATCTCCAAGTTTCTAGCACTGGGGAGAGTGTGATATCGAAATTTGTTCACATCTGGAATGCTTGAATTTGCTCTTTGCATTCCTTTTGTAAATGTGAAATAGAGGGATCCATCCATCAAGTCACATGATTTTGAGAGCTTTCCACCCCAACTGCCACTGCTATGGCCTTGGAAGGAAAGGAAAACAGGCAGGCACAGTAACATTGTGCCTAGGTCCAACCTAGGTCCAGCAAATGAGGAAAAGCTCTTCCTCCATACCTACTGCAATTACACTGGCCTCTGAGGGAAAGAAGTACAGTCAGAGCCTGCTGGACTTAATCCTCTTCCACACTCTTCCTTTTTTCTTTTGTGACATATCTTTTTGGATGATAAATCTGAGGTCCTGGAACTGTCAAATTAACAATTGTAATCCTATTGTTTAAAGCATATATATAAAATCTTTGTGTATTCAGTCATGCTACTCCCAAGTTAGATTTTATACTATTTAAAACTTATAGGACAGAATATGACCTTCTCCATCCTGGAGAATAGCTAGACCTATTGAACATGCAAAGAGTGGAATATATCGAGTAATTGTTCGAGAATGTAGTAAAGATGCAGACTTCATATCTGGCTGAAAGAGGAAAGGACTGAAATATTCAAATGGAGAGAAAGAGAAGTGGTCAGGAAAGATTGGGTGACTGAAACCATACACTAGGTTTCTTGGTCCCTTCAATCCACTGCAGGAAGTTGCCTTTCCCCCTCTCTGCAAGAGTGAAATGTTTTGGCTGTTAGTTAAATAGATGGTGGGACTGCTGAAAATATCATTTATCTGGATTTCAGCAAAGCATTTGGTAAGGTCCACAACAATATTTTGCTTATAAATCTGTTTAAATTTGAAATTGTCAGAAACACCATCAGATAGAACTATTGTGATTGTAAAACTGTGCTCAAAGTGTCATCATCAATGCTTGTGCTTCAAACTGGAAGGAGGTCTTGAGTGGAGTGCTTAGGCTTCTGTCCTGGAGCCATTACTGTGGCTTGTCATGTCAAGTATGCTGGCTGAAATGCCACTTTGAAACATTGCATTGTTTGCATCTAACCGTCTTGTGCAGCCTTGATTTCTTTAGCTAGACAGAGTATATTGTTGTTTAGAGAAAGTGGAAACATATATTCTTATGACTGGTGGAAAGGTGTCTCTTTCTTGTTCTGAATAAGCTTTTAAAACAAATGTATATGCATAGCTACAGGGGAAAAGAAAAGGTCATTGTCCACACAAATGCTATTTTCCTTCAGTTCTCAAATTGCTACCACTGAAACAATGAAAACTTTTAATGGAGTGTTTAGAAATACAGTTTAGGCATCAAAAGAAAAGAGACATGCAAAATTATTAAGGAAAGTTGAATGCTGTAAATATCAGTTCTATGTGACTCAAGGAATCACCATTTGTAATACTAGTAACAGGGAATTAGAGGTAGGGATTCACTGGAGGACTGAATTCTTATTTGATGGACAATGTCCTCAGTGTACACACACAGGTACAACCCTGTAAATATCATTTTCACATTTGAATCATATTAACAAAGCTAATTATTTATTTAAGACCACCCAGTTCTAGGTTTCTCGGGCCAAATATTTAGCTGAATTGAAAAATTTCATCCCATTTATGGTGTCATCAGATCATGACTTTGAGAGAAGAAGTCTAGCGACCTCATCATATGGGATAATTTCAGCAACATATGCCAATTCCTCTTTATTTGCACCATAGAGCCCACTGGCTCCCATCCCACAACGTAGAGCTACTTCTGGTGGGGTTGTGTCACAAAAATGGAGAGGAGCCAGAACATCTCACAAAGGCAGCAACATGCAAACTTCCTGTGTTGGAAAGGGATCAAGAAGGAGAAGCCAGATGGTTGATGCTACCCCCATGAGATCAGGTAAAGGGGAATATGAGCAATGTGGGGTGCTGGGTCCCCCCCCCCCAGATTCACCACAATGTGTGGTGTTTCCAGCGGCTCATGTGATTAGGTAATATGGCATAGTAAACGGAATGAGCACCATAGTTTCCAAAATATATCTACTCTAGGTGTATTACCACATTTTAAAATGAGTGAAATCATACACACAACCATCAAACAGAATGATCCACACCCACCCACTAGTAGTTAGACAGTTAGGAACAAGGTTTTATATTTCTTTTCAAAAACACAGCCCCAGATAGCCAGATTATCAAGAAAGGGCAAGAGGAATTGCCCTCCAATTAGTAAGAAAAATCTATTGTGAGTTATTTGAAAGTGTCTCCAATGACAATTACTTTCAACATATAAACCCAAGGCTCTCAAAATACTTTTATGCCCCAACTACCACTTTAGCTCCTTTTCTGCTTGAAGGAATGTTTGAAACCACCATGGGACGATCTATTCCTCAAAGTGATATTCTTTGAAGCAAATACAGATGAAAGCCAACGAGACACAGTATTGGTGTGGCAAACAAGCCCACAGAGAAGTGTTATTTTCTTATAAAATGATGCAGTCCTGCTTGGTTTCACTTGCAGTTTAAAGTAAAATAAAGCCATTTCCTGGTTGATTTCAGTTACAATTGGAGATGGTTTTTCAATCTGGGCAGCAGCTATACTTAAAGAAAAGTCAGGCAGGGGAGAAGGGGGGCATCAAATGGGTTTTCAGCCCAACCTAAAGGACAAAAGGAGGAGGGGGTGCTTACCAACCCAGGATTTAGAAGTATAATAATGAGAAAAGAAGCTGCAACTAAACTAGATTTTAGGTTGAGCCAAATCTTTAGAAATAATTTATCAGCGTCAGAAAATAGCTGAAAACTTTAGCTTTTATTGCCATGATAAAATAGTTGGTGACACCTGAATACAGCAGTTCTCTCACACAAAAAATGGCCCAGTGTATGCTTTAATAAATCGTCAAAATAAAAATGATAAACCCACAACAACTGGGACATTTGTTTTCCTTGGTAACAAGTTATTCATCACCACCAATTTGTTGCACTGCTGTTTCCTGTAATGAATGTGCCACCTCATCTTAATTATCAACAGCAAGACTTCACTCATTTGTCTTATGAACTATTACATCCTGCTCCCTGCATATGCAGTTGAAATTTTGGCACAGTGGCTTTGACATCAGAGGCCAATACAAAACTTCTGCAGCAGGAAAAGTCCTTTTCCAGTTGTATCAGACTCTAAAGCCCATCAACTGATATCTGAATATTGCTTTCTATTGTAGGAATCTGATACAAGAATGATTTGGTAGCTTGCCAAAAGCGATATAGCATATTAAATAATGGTGTTGAGATTGATCTTATCTTCATCATGTAATGATCTCTGATTGATCATTTGGAATTTGAGGGCTGTGGGGTTCTAGAATTTGGCCCCAAGATCCAGCTACTACCAAGTAGTATTGCCAGCAGTCAAATGTAGTGCTTGCTGTGCTGGACTAAACTGGAGAGGTCCAGATTCAAATCTCCACTCAGCCCCAAGTTTATGGGGTGATGTTGGCTCATCACCTATTTTCAAACTGGAATATTTTATTTTATTTATTATTTATTTATTTACAGTATTTATAATCTGCCCTTCTCACCCCACAGGGGACTCAGGGTGGATTACAGTGCACATATACATGGCAGGCATTCAATGCCATAGAAACACACTCTCCTATCTATCTATCTATCTATCTATCTATCTATCTATCTATCTATCTATATACAGGCACAGAGGCAATTTAACATTCCAGCTTTCTGGCTTCATGAGGGTATGCTCAATTCTGGCCACAGTACCTAAATTTCCTACTTGACAGGTGCAACTGTCTTTCAGGCTGCACAGGTCAACAGCAAGCTAAACTATTAATGGTCTAGAGCTTATTCTGATGCAGGCTGGCTTTAAACTCATAATCTCTTGTTCAGTAGTGATTTAATGCAGTTGGCTACTAATTTAATGCCGTTGATCACAGCCCGTTCTTTTACATGCTTTTTGTGATGACAAAGTTGAGGCAGGAGAGCTGGATCTCCACTATCATATAATGCAATTTGAACAAAATTGTATTGTCAGTGTATGCCGTTTGAACTGCATTGAATTGCATAATAGGGGTCTACACTGGTTGGCAAGTGACCTTTTTGCAAATTATCCTGACAGGGATGGATAAAATGGCCAGTTCTATCATGTGATGGAATTCATCTTTCATAGCCTTAAAATAATATGATTATGCACTTTGTGGGAGGAGTCAAAATACGCCTTTGAGAAAAAGCTTCTTTATTACCTTTGGCTCACGGAGGAGGGAAGATAGGCAGTATGTTGTGTTCCTTTCTGTCTCATGCACTTTCTGGGGGCTTTCCTTCCTTCTCTGTGTTGTGTGTGCCATGTGTTACCTCCTCCTCCTCTCCTTCTTTCCCTTCTTCTTCCAACACGGGGAAGGAGGGAGGGGGGTGAAGGACCACCAGAATGGTGGCAAAGGGAGAGCCCCCAATTGCCTCCTTCCCTCCTCCTCCTTTGGTTGACCCCAAGGCCCATGTAATCCAACCGCCTTCTTTCTGCCATGTAACAAAAGCAAAAGCAAAGCACCCCCGACATTCCTGCCTCTGAATGATAATAACAACAACAATAACAATAATGAAACTATGTTCCTAATTTTCAAGTGTTATTTCCTGTTTAACTGTGGAGTTTTTGTGTCCAGAAACTATGTTGAATTGGTGGAGAGTCTGCAAGATTGTTTTTTATGGGCTTATTCCACATGATCACATCTTCTTATACTGTTTTGCATCCCTCGCCTGAAGTTGAAATGATTTGTAGTCTTCTTCCATTTCAAGAACATAATTAAGGATGCTAATTTGGCTGGGTATCACTCCTGATGACAAAAAGCCAGGGTAAAAGTAGACAATGTATTTTAAATAATTTTAGTCCCATGTATAAATAAAAGTGATTTACAGTTTTGGAAAATGATTAAGAAAAAAGTTTCTCTCTTAGCAAGAAGTGCAATTATATGTGGTTAATTTTTCAGGGTGGGTGAGAAAATATGGTCAAAAGACATATATATTTTAGCAAAGACAATAACATATGTTTTTGACATGGCATTGAATGGAACATTGTGCCAGGGCTATTAGGGTTTTCTTTCTTTTTTTAATTACACATTAATATCCTCTAAAAGTAAGTCATTGTCCTCATTAGTACCTCTTATGAATTATTAGGGCTTTCATTCTTTAGTTTTGTTGCAAGGTTCTTAATTAATGGCTGAACAGCCTTTTAAACAGATATCGTATTTTATTTTGATTGCCAGCTGATAACCTAATTTTGCTTTTAATGAATGGACAACTTATGGCATGGATTCCCTAACTGAAAGAGCATTTAAGGGTCCTTCCACACAGCCCTATATCCCAGAATATCAAGGCAGAAAATCCCACATTATCTGAGATCTGAGTGTGGACACAGATAAACCAGTTCAAAACAGATATTGTGGGATTTTCTGCCTTGATATTCTGGGATATAGGGCTTTGTGGAAGGGCCCTAGGAGTCAAACTAAAATGTTTCCAAAGGCTTTTTGCATGCACTCACTGCAATCCAGCTGAACAATCGGGACATGTTTAACTCGATTAATGTACTATTTCAAAATCATGCATACCAATTTCTCATCTTTAACCAAAAAGTGACCACCTAAGGTGCCACATGGAACAAATTGGTGCAGAACCACATAGGTCCCACTGTATCATAATTTCAGCCACAGGGCTTTGTGTGTCACAGACATCTTGTTCTGACATCTGTGGAGGTGTCCACACAACCAGAAAAAAAGAGGAAGATGATCTCTCCACCTTCTACATGGTCACTTAGCTGAATTTGCTGCTGTCATACCTGGGTGCATGCTATAGCCAGGAACTCACATGGAATTCAGTGACTAGTGGCAACAACAGCTACACAGACACAATCCATCCCCCTTTCCCTGCACTAATGAATGCAGGAAATGAGTGATCATGGTGGTGTATTGTTTGGACAGCGGATCAATCCAAATCAGACTCAGTCCAGCTGCTCACACTCAAGAGCATCCCACAACTTTGCCTGAAGCAGGGCAAAGATAGTTTAATCCAGGAGTATTATCTTAGTTTATTGTCGAAGGCTTTCATGCCCGGAATCACTGGGTTGTTGTAGGTTTTTCGGGCTATATAGCCATGTTCTAGAACAGTGGTTCCCAACCTGGAGTCCCAGATGTTTTTGGCCTACAATTCCCAGAAATCCTAGCTGTTAGGATTTTTGGGAGTTGAAGACCAAAAGCATTGAGAACCACTGCTCTAGAGTGTGTTTCTCTTTGCTGTCTTTCCCCTGGCAGTAACAGAGGCTTCCATAATAGGGTTGTGTGTGGCATTTTTATCAGTAATGCCTTTGAAATGATTGTATGCATTTTATATTATGCAGATTGAGCACTGCTTATCTGAAATTCTGAAATTTGAAATATCCCAAAATTCAAAGCTAGCCAAAATGGTAGTTAAACTAGTTATTCCTCTGCTTTCTTGTGATTCAAAATACGCAAATTATTTTCCATGAACAAAGTTATTTAAAATATTGTTTTCTATGTGTTTAATATGCATATGTACAAATGAATGTCATGTTTAGACTTGGGCCCTACTTCCATGATATCTCATTAACTATATGCAAATACAAGTATTTCAAAATCTGAAAAACTCCCAAATCCAAAATATTTCTGGTCTCAAGTATTTTAGAGAAGGGACACACAATTTGTACATGTTTTAACTTGGTAGTTAATTTAATATTTAAAATATTTTCACAATCTGGGTTTTTTATTTTATTGCAAACCATCGTTGATCCCATGCCAGAAGAAAAGCAAGGGTCATTCAGAGAGAGAGAGGGAGAGAGAGAGAGAGAAAGTACAGAAGGCTTGCTAACATAGAAATTATAACTGAGCTCTTGCTAAATTCTGTATCAAATTCTTTAGTCAGAATTCTCTTGCACAGTTATAACAGAAATACTTTTTTCAGAGTTGTGCAGTAATAGTGAATGAAAGCAGACAAAATCTGCTGGCTTCTAATATCTCAGTTCTGGCCTAATTCCAAGGCCTTTGTGTTTGCGTTCCATTGCCTATTGCTGACATGATTATAATTGTGCATTGTAAACTAATAAGATTCCAGCTATAGTGTTTACTATGTGCACTATGTGGCTGGGGCCTATGCTATTTAAGAAACCACATCTCCCTTTATAGACCAACTTGGACACTGCAGTCATCAGATGAGTCCCTGCTCTGGGTCCCACCCCATCTCAAGTATGGCTGGTGGAACAAAAGAAAGGACCTTCTCTGTGACCACTCCCCATCTCTGAAACTTCCTCCCTAAGGAAATAAGGATGCCCCCCTCATTGCTTTCAAAAAACAAGTGAAAA
This sequence comes from Anolis sagrei, assembly GCF_037176765.1. Lineage (NCBI taxonomy): Eukaryota > Metazoa > Chordata > Lepidosauria > Squamata > Anolidae > Anolis > Anolis sagrei. Next base: position 136,958,338 of record NC_090021.1, on the reverse strand, counting down.
CATACTTCTGTTCATTGACCTATGAAGAAGAAGAGGAGGATTAGATAATGATATGGCAACTATATATCTGACTAAAATATGTTACTCATATCCGGGCTGTTTTTACCCTGTTTGTCAAATTAACATCCTTGGAAATAATCAAGCTACATATCCAATTGAATGTTGTTGGCATGGAGAAAATCGCTGCTACCGTTTGAGATTCTGTTTTAATGTTGATATAATTTATGTGATAGTTTCTGTTTTTTATTTTAATTTAGATGTTAAATTATAATTTGTTTATATGTTGGGCTTGTTGTTTTCGTTATGATGTGTATATCGGTTGTCATACTCAGGTATTGAATATTTGCCATTTTTGTGATTGGAATCTGCCTTGAGATAGGGTGCAATAGGGTGTAATACAAATCATTATTATTATTATTATTATTATTATTATTATTATTATTATAAGGAGAAAGAGACCAATGCTACATCCACATTCAAAATATATTCTGCAGATTTCTTGTATTTGTATTACAATAAACTGTTTTATGTTAAGCATTGTCTTTCAGAACAACCATCTTTATTTGCTCCTTTATCAAAAATCCCAATGTATTTCTCACCATGGGTGGATACGCACAAAAGTATGGAGTTCCATGGCTATTTACATGACTTCAAGACTCCTGGACCTGAGTAGACCTGTAGAGGAATATGCTTTGAGTATACTAAATGGGAGAGTATCAGTAATAATTTATAAACTGCATCTCATAAAGCAATTCTCAAGTAAGGAAATTTCACCACAAGGGTTTCAGGATGCTCATCATGTCATAGGAACATACTTGGCATTTATTAGTTGTAACTACATTCATCCTCAAACTCCCTAATCAGTATTATAATAACCACTTGGATGAGAAAAGTAATGAAGCCATTTAGGTATTCTGTGTTATGGTTGAATGGCGCTGTGCTTATATGTAATAATTGCCTAGATTCAGTTGTAAGCTCTACACACGCACACACACACAAGGAGGAAGAGAGAGAAAGAAAAAGAGGATAAAGAAATGATTTTGTTGTTCTTATATAATGTCAGTGCCAATAATCATAAACTGCAAGAGGAAAGATTTAAATTTGTCCAGAAGGCAATCAAGAAAAAGAAAAAGGATTTAGATTGTCCCAACAGGAGGCCAATTAAGTATATACAGTCAGATCCTCCATATTATCAGGGCATCCTTGTCTGTCACTTGTCAAGACACCTTTTGTGAATCTGCTTTACATCTGTATCCATTTCCAGTGAACTTGTACTGGGCAGGTTTAATACCCACATTTATGCTTATGACTCCTAAATATTCTTGTGTAGCTTATGACTATTGAAAGTGGGAGCAATATTCTGAAATATATGGAGGATACGAAGTTGGATATGGCTACCTAATATCACTTTGACAAATATGCAACTAAATGTCATTGAAGGCATTGAGACTTTCCTGGAAATATACATGGGTAAGATATTACTGCTATTTCTCTCTCTTTTTGACTGTGATACTATTGCCACATTTGTAACCATTACCCTGCACTTATTTTACTGGGCATTAACGTCATGGGAAGACGAAGGTGGCCTAAGATGTCAACAGTTATAGCACTAGTCAATGATATCTCTGTCTTTTGTGGCAGAGAGGAATCCAGACCAAGAGAGGTTATGTAGTTGATACAGGTTATTGGCAATTATTCTAAATCTGATATGTGTTATTTTATAAATCTGTACAGATACCGTATCAGGTTTTTTTGTTTTAAAAATGTTTAAAATTGGAGATATGATTTCCTCTACAGTGTTGAAATTGTCACATGGGGAAGAGAAGTCGTGTATGATTAAAAATAACTCTTCATTAATTCAGCCTTAGGAAGAGTACATGTTGAGCTGTGTGAGAACCCAGTACATAAGCAGAACATGAAGGGGATAAAATGCTTCTTGGTGAGGTGCAAGTCCTTAGCAAGTCTTTATCTCCTGCTCTTCAAGTCAGCACAAAGAAGGTATCTCATTGCCAGGCCCTCATTCATGCAAAGGAAAGGTTCATCTAAAGTGCAATAATAAATAATATATGGGGAACATATTTCTGAAAGGTTATTCTGTCACCAAGTTAATTTTGGCATAAGAGGACTCAAACCATCTGCAGTCTGAGGAAGAAGAATTGAACGTTTTGACAAGCTTGAAAACTCATACTTTGATTTTAGATTTCTTTTTTTTTAATCCCCCATTTAATTTCAGTTCTTCTCGGGAACATGCTTTGCCATCAACTTGCCATTAAATCCTAGCAATGAAAGCCCCCTACTGCTTCCTGCACTCTTCACCTCTTAAGCAAGGGTTGAAAAGGTTAAGATGGTTTTGTGAACTTTATCAGACAAAGCACTTTCTTCACACTTGCGAGGAAGGTACATGGTAAATCCTTTAAAATGTCACCTTGCCGAGAGCAGATTCATCGCAATCTTACAAGGGCTGCCAGGGAGCACTGTGGGAAGGATCACTAACTTCATGTTGGTGGCAATGGTAAACAGTTGCTTAGTTTGTAACTTCATATTGAAGGTACAAAATAATTTCAAGAAGTTGGCAATTGCCTTTGGGTATTTTCAGAAAGTCCTTTCCGCTCATTGAGCACTGATCTCAAATCAAGAATTAAGATATTTGAGGTGATAAAAGGATTCTTGACAAAAGGAATGTTAATATAAATGGGATTTTTATTTGAGAGGGGAAATGCTGTTTTCTGCTCAAAACAACCATGTATGAATTTTGTGAATAATAAGTCACCGATTCCGAATAGTTTTCAAAAATTGCACAGCTTTTGAAAACCTTATAAGGTGGAAAGAAAAGTTCTAAAATCACTAATTGCTACTATAGATAATGTTGCTGTTGTTGTGAGTTTTCAAGTAATTTCTGACATATTGTTAAACCCTTGTCTTTGTCAAAACAGGTTGATCTGCCTGATATTATTTGGAGACATGTCACCAGTCCTCAAATATTGTCTTATCAATTGTTATTTAACCCATACGCAGATGCCAAATTGCCTTTAATACGAAATCCAGATTTGAAAATTTGTAAGTGTTTTTGGCCAGCAGTGAGCATTGGTATTATAATCAGATGCTTGGTGTTGATAATAATTTTTGCTTTTGACAATTTTGCAAGAGCAATTTAAACTGCTAACATCAGCTAATTGGCAATATCTATAACTGAAACATTGATTACCATCCAATTTGGATCCCACATTTGAGATTCCTTCAATATTAGAGACATTATTTGAGGTCAACCAAGTATCAAAACCCAAAATGTTTACATCAAATGTGAGTAGATCAATAGGTACCGCTCCAGCGGGAAGGTAACGGCACTCCTTGCAGTCATGCCAGCCACATGACCTTGGAGGTGTCTACGGTCAACGCTGGCTCTTTGACTTCGAAATGGAGATGAGCACCACACCCCATAGTCGGACACGACTGGACTTAACACACACACACACACACACACATATATATATCTGCTTTATATGATTGATTGTTTTATACTATTTAATTGTATCACTTAATTTATTGTATAGTATGGCATTGAATATTTGCCTTTTCTTGTTGTAAGCCACCCTGAGTCGCCATGGGAAGTTTGTTCTTTGTATTGTCGAAAGCTTTCATGGCTGGAATCACTGTGTTGTTGTAGGTTTTTCGGGCTATATGGCCATGTTCTAGAAGCATTCTCTCCTGACATTTCACCTGCATCTATGGCAAGCATCCTCAGAGGTTGTGAGAATGCTTCTGGAACATGACCAAATAGCCCAAAAAACCTACAACAACCCATTTGTTGTTCTTCTTGTTGTTGAATTATTTATCTGTTTCTTGATTTTTACATTCTTCTGACTGCTAAAACATTGATGCCTCATTAATGGAAAGATAATGTTTCCCCATCTGTGATCCAATGAAAAGGGGATCTAACAACTGTTACATTTGAAATACTTACATATAAACCAAATTTTAAGGACATATATTTAGAAAAATGTGGTTATTTTTCCTCCTTTTTGTGTTTGTATTTTCCTGTTCTCAGTTCTATGGAACTGAGATCCCTGTTGATTTTTTTAAAATATAAAAAGTAAATAAATACAGATTAGTTCTGGAATAACACCCAGGAAAATTAATAGGCAATCCTAGCCTTGCCATCATTTCATATTGCATTTACAGTTATTCAAGAGAGGAGAAATTCTGAAATATAATGCATGTACTACACTATTAAAAGTGAAAGTCATTAATGAGCAAAGATATTAATATTTGGGAATATTAACAATATTCCTTTTTAGTGAACCCATTACATAACCTGGTTTGCCTCCCATCATTTACTAAGTAACAAAATAATTATTTGAAGATAATGAGAATTAGATTTAAAATGGCTGGCAGAAATCAACACACACAATTAGTGTCGCACATTACCAAATAACTGGTACCTCATTCGCATCATTGCTTTGAGGACAATATGCAAAGAAATGGAAGAATTATTAAACTGTTCTACAGCTTGCCAAACAGAGGGCACCATCCAGCTAAATGTATGCATTTGTAAGCTCCACTGACTCCAGCAAGCTGCATTTAGCACATGACAGGCTTAACTTCCATCAATTGCAATCAACAGGATTTAAGCACTGCTAACTCCGGCAAAATCAAGCCCATGTTGTTTTGAAGTTTAGGCCAGATAATTAAAAATGACATTAAACCATGTTTAATCAGTGTGACAAAAGATGTACAATCCCAGTCTGTCAAATGACACATCAAGGTTCAGAATGAGGAAAAAAGTAAATTTATATTCAGGGGAAAGAACATAGTGCAATATAATAGAAGTCAGATTGGGGAGGGGGGTGGGCACAAAGCAAGATATTTGAATATACCAATCAGAGAACAGATTCCATTTTTTGCAGTGACATCTTTCATAGCCATCATTTTCTTAATACTAAAGTTAGGTGACTAGGTCCTGTCAGGAACTGAGACAAAATGGGTTCAGCCTATACGGCAATGAGTCGCCGTATAGGCTGAGATATTAGCGGTATATAAGCGTACCAAATAAATAAATAAATAAAATTGTTCAAGAGGTAAGGATGAAGTACCTTGTATCTGCTTACTTGACTGAACTTCACCTAAGCTGAAGTAGAATCAAGGTGATTAATTGCAACATTCACAGATCCATTATTGTTTGAGTTCACAGTGCTCTCAGGATGTAGGTGAACTACAACTCCAAAACTCAAGGTCAATGCCCATCAAACCCTTCCAGTATTTTCTGTTGGTCATGGAAATTCTGTGTGCCAAGTTTGGTTCAATTCCATCATTGGTGGAGTTCGGAATGTTCTTTGATTGTAGGTGAACTATAAATCCCAGCAACTACAACTCCCAAATGACAAAATCAATCCCCCACCCAACGCCACCAGTGTTCAAATTTGGGTGTATCAGGTATTTTTGCAAAATTTGGTCCAGTGAATGAAAATACATCCTGCATATCAGGTATTTACATTATGCTTCATAACAGTAGCAAAATTACAGTTGTGAAGTTGTCATGAAAATAATTTGCTGGTTGGGGGTCACCACAACATGAGGAACTGTATTAAGGGGTCGCGGCATTAGGGAGGTTGAGAACAGACACTTTCTTTCTTTTTACAACTTATAAATGTATAGTTTGCTACAGGTTTCATTATGTAGTAAATTATATAGATTTATACGTTCTACAAAGACTAAGACTGTAGTCTTTCTCTTCTATATCCTGTGGATATGTTGTTGTTCAGCTTTTGCCTTGTCTATATGATTACTCTACTCAAGACTTCCACTAGTCTCCGAAATGCCCCAAAATAAAGAGCTGTGTAGCTTGGCATAAAATCTATAGGATCAATATTTGTCATTGATCCCCAGGCAAAATTCTGGGCAGGCAAACTAGTATCACTTTTTCAAGATAAGTAACAATGTGTATGTAAGAGAGAGAGTATTGGCACAAGGCAGGGGAATGAGAGACTGGCAGGCTTGAGGGAAAACCATTGTCTCAAGCCTTGGACTAGCTCAGAATAACAATCTGAGTTCTCCTACCCCACCCCCTCCTTTTAAGAACAAAATACATTTTCTAGTTAACTCAAGATAACATTGGGATAATTTGTTGTATTCTAGAACTATAAACAAATCAATAGACACCAGTTTGCAGGTCTTTTAGCAACTCCGTCATCAGACCCAGTTTGTCATTAGCACTTTTCAAATAATTTTCTTTGCCCTGTCTGAGGCAATCCTGCAGCAGGATGATTCCTCTTGCTTCAAATACTAGAGTAAACATAGCAAATATAATAACAATTCAAGGATTGAAAACCTATTGATGTTACCCAGGGGGAGACAGGTGAATTATTAGATGGGCAATGCAAAAATTCTCTCATTACAATTCTCAGGATGCCCCAGCCAGTATGACCTCTGGCCACAGTTGTGGGGATTGGGATAGTTTTACCAAGTTCTTCCCACGGGATGTGACAACACTACATTATCATCTTGTTATCATGTTTTACTTACATGAAAATTGGGAATACAGAAGTGGCCTCAATACTATTCAGGATGAGAACTAGATTTCACCAAACCTGCTGTTGTTGTTGTTGTTGTTGTTGTTGTCTCCCCTCTTGTCATTTTCAGCAACATATCATGAGGTTTCCTCATCAAAAATTGTTCAGATGGGATTTGCTATTCCCCTCCACTAAACTGAAAAAGTGTGATTTGGGGCTTGTTTACACAACCCAGACTCTCTCTGAGTTTGTTCTTGGCTGTCAATAACTTTTCACAATTTCCAGTAAGTACGGCTTAGCCAAACCTTAGTAAAAGACAGGGGATGCTATTGAATTTACTCAAAACTCTGGAATATCCCAATATTTTCAGGGGAGTAAATGCAGCATGATCAGGTCTGATTCAAATCAGTCTGTTGTCCACATGGAGCACCACCACCATCCTCTTTTCCTTGCAATCAGCAGCAGATTGCACTTGTATTGCTGAAACACCACTTCTGACAGCCCACAAACCTACAGCTGAGTTTCTGGCTGTCATGGGAATTCCATGTTGACATCAGCAGGGTTCATGTGACCAGAAAGAAGATGGGAACATTGGTTCCCTCCTTCTTCTGGGTTGCAAGGGCACCTCTGCTGATGTCAGCATGGGGAGCCTGACACAGTCAAGAGCTCACAGTTAGCCCTGTGAGTGGTCAGGAGCAATGATGGCAACATGGACAGTGAGGTGACAGTCCAGACAGGGCAATGAGCCTCAACCTGGCAGGACCCACTTCAGGGGGTCAGGAGGGTATTTGTGACCACATCTGGGGTCTGTCCAGAACATTACTGCTTCAGACTGGCATTTGATTTCTGAGTATTGCAGACACAATCTCAGTGGGATTCAACAGATGAACCTTGGTCTTCCAATGTCCTAGTCAAATACTTAAACCACTACTTCACACTGGTTCTGTGCTGGCTCACTAAGCTACAATTGTTTGAATTAATGAATCAATTTTTTTTATTATTATACAATACCCTTTTGGATTTTTATTATATCTAAAACACAAGAAAGGTATTCTTGGATGACACAATAGAATAATCCACTAAAATGTCCTGTTTTCCTTTCTGCAGACCTTCACCTTGTTCGTAGCAATTTGGAGAGAAACATATGTCCTTGATTTCTCAGATATCCTCCTTAACATCATTCTATCAGATGGGAATCCAGTCTTTAATGGGCATCCTTCAAAGCTGTATGCTTCATTATAGCCATCTCCAAGCACATCTGGCATAGTACTGCATGAGAGTCTGAGATATACAAAAGACACAAGTCTACATATCACATCGTTGATAGCTTGGACTTCAGTGGAAGTCACCTGACTAGCCTTACTGTATAAAATTATATATAATTTTGCAACAATTTTAAGATAGGTAGTAGACTTGGCAGTAGATCAAGTTGAAGATGGTTGCCTTCACTACAAACCTGTCAAGCAGACTGAGCCAAAATACATTCCAGGGCTTCTGTAAGTACTAATAATTACATACAGCCCAATAGCAAACCATCAATAGTAGCAATTGGTCAAAAACTGATGTGCTCCTAATGCAAGGAGCTAACAAAACATGCTTTTTGTGGTGGCTGATCCACAGAGACAGTTGCTATGGGGACCCTGTCTCCCATTTGGTCTGTAGTAATTTGTCACATCCATTCTATAGAAGTGCTTGTAGCTAATAATTGTCATATGACCAATCCTACACAAGATAAACATTGGAAAGAAAGATATGAAGCACAGAAATACGATTATAATTATTATATTTATTTATACCCCACTTTTTCTCTCCACAATGGAGCGTCAAAGCAGCTATCTCATATTAGTTTGCAAAATTATTTTGAAACCATTTCTTTTGCTCATTTATTACATACATGTGTGTGCATTTATATGTGCTTTCATACCAATAGTTGATACCATCAAATTAAAATAAAATTCAATAAAATAATTGAAAACAGGTATTTACATAATACAGGAGCAGACATTTAAGCGTCTGCTTACCCTTGTGCTGATAGTTGGAATGGAAGTGATAACCAGCATCCAATGTCAGTCATAAGACTTTCTAGAATCTAAGAAGGAAATTCAAGGGATGGTGTGGGAGGCAAGGATGTTGTCTTCTAAATTAAGGCCAAATAGTGGGAAGGGTGAGGACCCTCAATCTATACATCCAGAAGTTCTCTCTCTCCCTCCTTTTAAAAAATTCTGCTCATGGTATAAAATATTTTGTTGTTTCTAAAATGCTGGAGTTCAGTAAGAGGCATTCCCATTTGTTGGATTGTCACCTTGTCGTAGTGAGGGGGCTTCTTTGTTCCAATGAAACTGCAGACATAACCGCTGAAGTAATGTACTCCCAGGAGGGGCCGCAGGGGAGGATCCAGTCAAAAAACAATCTGAAGACCTCAATGGTAGAGAAGGCAGATGGCAACATGGTACATGTTGCAATGGTTGTGAAGGTGGAAGAAGGTGGAAGAAGGATGCAACAGATAAGAAGCCACCATCGTGTTAACCATGCCACTTGATGGGACTCTCATTCTGTGAAGATTGTGCATTCATTGGCTGTGCACTGACCTCCACACATGAAAAACACACACACTAGCATCTTTCTAAAAAAAATTAAAACAAAACCGACAGAAGTCTCGTAGTGATCAGCAAATGGTGACGGGGGCAGGACTGTGGCAATTGGAACCCCCAGTCACAGACTGGCACATGGGCAATGGATAAGGATTCAGTTGTTCTACCTCAAGGTCCGACACAGTTGAATAGTCCGACAGTTGTATCCACAACTGAGCAGGCCTTTTTAGCATCCTCTTCTCACCCCACATGGGGAGGGGGCTAGAAAAGGCACCTTAAACATAGTCTGTCTCTCTTATTGCCCTGAGTCCCTGTGGGGAGAGAGGGCACGGTATAAATGAAGTATTATTTGAAACACAACAAGATGAGTCCACAGCAAACAAGATCACTCTGCTGGCTGTTGTATTGGATCACACGTCAGACACTTCCCAAGTGCCTAGGACTGTGTGATGTATCAGCAAAGTATTATCATCATCATCATCATCATCTCTGACTGGACTGCCACAGCTAGACCACCTTGTGACCAAAAAATAAATAATGAACTTTGGAAGATGGAACGTATGGACATTGCTGGACAATATTGACAGTGAATGCCCTGAATACAGGAGAGCTATTACTGCAAGGGAGTTGGGATGCTTTGATATTGACATAGCAGCACTTCAGGAGATCCAGAGAGCAGGAGAGGGACAGCTGAAGAAAGAAAAAGGAGGCTACACCTTCTTCTGGAAGGGACTGCCTGAAGAAGAATGAAAAGTATATGGAGTCTGTTTGGAAAGTTCTGAAATTTTTACCTTCAAAATTAGGAAAGAACTTTAAAAATGAAGCGCCATCACCCCCTACCTTTGAACACAGTTTAGGACCATTTTTAAATGGATCGCACATGCCTACTGGCCACATTCTCCGAATGTTTGATCACCATCTTCCAAAGTAGTTACTATATGCTCAACTCAAGAACAAAAAATGGAATGTTGGTGGACAGAAAAGGAGATTTAAAGATGGGCATAAAACCAACCTTAAAAACTGTGACATAGACACCAAGAAGTAGGAAGCTCTTGCTCTTGAGCGTACTAACTGGAGGTCAACTATGACCAACAGTGCTGTGGAATTTGAAGAGGCATGAATGAAAGGCAAAGGGGGAAAATGTATCAAGAAGAAGGTGCATTAAGCCAACCCTGACTGGGACCACCTTCCACCTGGAAATTAAGGTCCTTACTGTGGAAGAACCTACACTTGGAAGGCAATCATACTCAGCCAATGATGATATTGTAATAAAATGATGTGACATCAAATCTTAGGCATATGGCGTCATTATTTAATGTGCATATCGATGCAAACTATATATGTGTGTATGTGTGCAGTCTCCAAATGCACATACAAACAACACACTAGGAGAGACTCATGCAGCTTTTCAGATATAGTTGAATCTTGCAGGGCAATGCCTGGAAGACACTTGAATATACAGACAGAAGATAGATGGATAGGGGGATGGATAGATAGATAAATAGATAGATAGATAGACCCATCTCCAAGAATACTTCAGCAGTGCCAAGCACGATTTCTTCTCACAAGGAAAGCCAAGGGCAAGCTTCCTCATTCCTGTCTTTCCGCCACCAAGCTAACACATTTGTATTCAAGCAGAAGCTGGTCTGCTGCTGAAGGGGATTTTAATTGCTTGGTGCTATCTACTAATTTTGCTGTTGTGTTTTTAATTGTATTTTAATTTATCTGATTGTATGTTGTGATTTAATAAAGATTTTCTTAAACTGTATTTTATTATCATTAACTGCCCTAGATGCCAGTTTGGAAGAAGGCTGACCAGAAAATTCAAATAAGTAAAAATCCATATGTGAAAAGAGTAAACACTTTCTAACAGTTCTTTTCACATGCTTCCAAGTTGTTTCCAACTTTTAGCAAATTTTGGTGAACCTATTACAGGAGGATTGCCTTTGCCTTTCCATGAGGCTGAGACAGTGTTACTTGCCCAAGATCGCACAGTGCATTTCCATGGCTGAGTAGGGATTTGAACTCTGGTCTTCAGAGTCGGGACTCTCCACACCAACGTAGTTGGTGGGGAGAGCGATTTGCCCCACCCCCTGAAGGAAGAGAATGGGAGGTTCCATTTAGAACCTCCTGGAAAAGGGGCGGGGGCTGGCTTACCACGTGAGCCAGCTCCCCTCCTTCAGTCTTGTCCGATTTTCGGCCCGCCACTCCCGCCCATTGACAGTATATTTGGTTGCCCGTTGGAGCCGGGTAGGAATTTTTTGCCTCTCATGTTCTGGGGGGTTTTTTCGCCTACCCTATACTGTTATTAGGGGCTAGATGGAGTGGTTTGGTTTAACTAGGCCAGCATAAATAGTTCAGGAAAACACTGACATGGAGGTATACACATGGCACCCAGCAAGGGTGGGGGGCACTGTACAACAAACACTCACCTAGAAGTCAACAAATGGGTGAGGGGACATCCATTGGCCCAGTTAAGAGAGAAGCTGAGATCAATAATCGGACAGGCTTCTCTAGACTTTTACCTTCAGGTTGCCCGGTTGGGGATCCAGGGCACACTGACATCACACATTCAGTAGCTGGGGACGCTGCCTCAGCTTGCCACCAAGTTCCTTGACACTTAGTTTAGTTCAGGTAAAGTTAAATAGGTAACATTCAATAAAAGTTGCCCAATTTGAATCCATACCTTTGTTGTCTGTCTCGTTATTTCAGGGGTTAAGGGGCAAATATTCCAGTGCTCAAAACCATTATGCTACACTGGCTTTCCTAATCACAGTACAGGAATACTAGCGGCAGAAATTTATGTAGTATATCTACTACAGCTATTAGAACATGGCAACTTGTTTTCACTCTATCTACAGTGAAAACAAACCTCATTGGAAGTATTCAAGTTACCTAGAAACAAGGCAGTAGGACACAACTCTGAGAAGAAGAGGACAAAGAAAAAAGGGTATCAATCAGTATGGATAGGTTCAGGTAGATGTACCGCTAGATCCCATCCCTTCTTAGACTTATTTAAGACTATAAAGTGCTACTGTATAAACTGAATGTTCTTGGTGAAAGCAAACCCTTTCTAAGTGGAAACCAGATGAGCTTCCCTGAGCGAGATTTGGCCCAGCATCTACAGATTAGCCCCCAAATAGTTCTAGATGTTATGATGAGCAACCACCCCACTCGTGCTTAAGCCTGCATTCCTGTGCTGCTTGCTATGGTATTCAGAAAGATAACAACTTTGATTGAGTCTTCTTTTCTCCACCCAGTGAATATGAATATGTAATTTTGTGATGCAAAGGGATGCAAACTGATTGGACACTATCTAAATTCAGCCTAAAATCCAGAATGGATTCACTGGCCTGCTGACAATGAAGCCATCAATGGTTAATTGTCCTGATGGGTTGACAGCGGCCTTCTGTGCTTCAGTTTGTTGGTGTGATGTACCCTCAAAAAGGTGCCAGTTTATGGTGAAACTATCCTAGGATTTTCTTGACAAACTTAATTCAGGAATTTGTCTTTGCCTTCTTAAGCGGGGGAAGAGTATCACTTGACCAAGGTCTCCCATGACTGAGTAGCGCTGAGAACCTGGTCTCCCTTGACTTCTAGTCCAACTCTCAGACTATTAGAATGCAGTAACCTTGTGGCTTTTATTTTTTCTGATGATTATAATCTATGGAATCAAAAATGTATTTCATTTTATGGTTAAATATTATTTAACTATTATGTGTTAATTATATTATTTGACTATTTTATATATATTGTAAATGTTCTCTAAAGATAATGTTCTTTTTATTTACATTTTTATTTTGTGTAAAAACATTGCATAAATACTTTTAAAACTGATAAAATAAAGGGATTACAAGCAGCTAGTTTTAGATCAAAAACGGGCAACAGCGACTGCATTATCTGTAGCTTTAAACAGTTTTTCCTCTGCATTATCTGTAGCTTTAAGCGGTTTTTCCTCTTGCCCACAATGAGGCAAAGCATTGTGGGCAAGCATACAGATGTGGAGTTGCTTGTTCTGCTCCACAGTCGCACAATGTGGAGGACCCTTCTAGATAGTGCCATTTTGCCAGGTTGTCTTTTGATCTCCCAACACCACTTCTGAGTCTGTTCAGGAACTTCAAAGTTGCCCATTCTTGGTTTGCCCCTGGAGAAACACACTCGTGGGGGGCTATTGAGCTGGAATTGCCTGATTTTGCTGCCCACAGGGATATTCATACTGTTGCTGGAGAAACATTAAGAGGAGTGGTGGTTCTAATGAAACTTTTCCTTTATTTAAATCTAATGGGAGGATGCTGATAGCCATGCAATTAGTGTTTTTCAGTGTTCAACCTTATTTCTCTCGCAGTTGGCAGCGACTTCTCATCGCACTACTTTTTTTTGGGGGGGGGGGGAGGGCAATTCCAGCTAGCTTATAGAGTTTATCAACAGGTGTAAGTTTAAGACACCCTGTGATTATTCTACATGTCTCTTTTGATATTTGTATTAATTATATCAAGGTTGTGAGTTTGTAACATCACACACATCAATCAGGTTTCAAATACAGAGAACTATTGAGTGGCTGTCCTCCAAAGTCGAAACTCAGGTACGGCAGGATGATAAGAACTACAACATAGCTCTGTTATCGTTGAGGTATGTCCACAAGTCATCTACAACTACATCAGTCCTGGTTGCATTGGGAATTAAATTAAATTAAAAGCAAGGAAAGAAATGAAACTTCTGTAAGAACCCTCTTTTCTCACTATCAGCGTGAGCCTGGCAGACAATGGATGTCTGTCTCTAGAGCTCCTGTTGTTGGAACTTTCCAGGTTCAAGGATTTATTCATCCCTCCAAAATACTACAAAATCTAGACACTTTATATCAACTAGAACAGGGATATGTAAACCTGTAGCACAATTACTACCAATTTTCCCCTGGTCTCCCCTTCCATGGCAGGAGTATATTGGGAATTAGGCAGTGTTGGCTCTACCTGCACACATATTTAGTAACTGTGGGCCATCTGGCATCTGATTATGTTCACCATTTTGCAAATCTCATTGATTAAGCATAAAGTGTTTATGTGGATTATGACTCACCCATTTTTCATTTCCCTACGTGGGCCACTCCCATTACACTAAATGTATCCTCAAGTTAGCATTTCTGGCTGTAAGTCTGGCAATATGTTTAAAGAGATAAGTTGTTTATTTATTTATTTAGGGCTTTTATATCCCATCCTAGCTCAACCTCCGAAGAGGGACTCAGGATGGTTAACAAATAGGCACCCTATGGCGCCCACATCAGAAAAACATAAATTTAACAGTAGTATAATAATAACAGTATAAAACAGTACAAAACAATATAAAACAGTATAAAAACAATCAAGCAGTCAGCAGTTACCGGTTTGAATCGACATCCAAGAGGCAGTCAGTCAGTTCTATACATGTCGTCACATCAGCCAGTCAGCCTAATCTACAAAAGCCTGAAAAACACTAAGCCAGGATTTTACTTGTTTCCGGAAGGTCAAGAAGGAAGCAGCAGATCTAATTTCACTCATGAGGGAGTTCCATAGCTGGGGGACCACCACAGAAAAGGTCCTGTCCCTTGTCCCCGCCAGACGCGATTGCGACAGTGTGGGGACAATGAGCAGGGTCTCCCCAGCTGATCTTAGGGCCCTAGGTGAATCGTAGCGGGAGATAAGTTAGAACAAGTAAACTGGGGCAGAACCGTTCAGGGCTTTATAGGCCAAAGCCAGCACTTTGAATTGTGCTCGGAAGCTGATAGGCAGCCAGTGGAGTTCCATTGGCCTTGTAGATACTTTATATATTGTTTGTTGTCTGTTAATCAATGAGTAACCATTCTACATTTCTCTTTTTCTGATCATTGAAGAATAATGAAGGAAATGAAACTATTGACATGTCAGAAAGGGGGGACAACAGATCTAGCTTTACTCATTTTTAAAAATGCTGCTAGGACCAGATTCAGATAGCAGAATATGTAAAAAAAATTAACTACTTCCAAAATTAAATAAACTAAGATTAAATAAAACATATGTGAATAAACCTCCATTTGATTAAACATTCAAAGCCATTTTTTCACAATCCCTGTACTGGAAAAATGTATTTCCCTAATGTTATAGTAAAACACTATATTACTGATTATTTCCTGTATGCCTGTCTTTATGAGAAAGAGACATAGACAGGCAAAGAAAGGGAGAGATTAATTATGCTAATCATTCTGGCTCATTGTAAAGATGAGGAATTGCAGTTAAGCGGAAAAATCTATATAAAGCAACAGCATGAGAAAAAGAAATACTGTCTGGTAGATGCAAATCAAAATGTAATGGGTCAGGTATTGGTTTTGCTCTTCAAGATTAATAATATATGATCATCACATCCTATAAGAAGCCATTCAAGACAAGTCCTGGATCAAAATACCTATATCAATAGGAGACAGTTTTTGTCAGACACATTAAATGCATCCATTCTAATAATGTTTTTGTATCTCATCTTGGCATCAATAAGACCAGCTGCCTTTGCTAATGGAAGCATGCAATCACCTTGATGAGTTCTGGAATAGTCCAGGGGGGAGGAGGAGGAGGAGGAGATGATGATGATCTCAGAGACATTTGGCTTCAAAATGGGACAGGCCTTTCTCTTTCCTGCAGTAACAGCCTATCATCTCTTCTTATCAAGCTCAAGGCTTCTCTGGATCCTTCAATTTGTATAATATATGTATTTAGATCACGGAATTTTAGGTTTAAACTTGAATGAAATGAGCAAGACGGGGGAGAAATGCATACTGGGTATGATATTGGAGATACACATGCATGTGCGGGGGGAGGGGTGGAAGGTTACTGGTTGCCAGTTGTGAGAAAACATACAACGTTGCTTCCAAGCTCACCTTTCCCCAAAGTAGTCAGTCAGTTCTGAATCCCAGAAAACCAAATTCAAATGGGCTTTAGGGAGAGTGGCCTTTCTTCTTATCCATTTTGCTACACACGTAAAATATAACAGATCTGCATATTACACACAGGATCTGCTCCATGACCCTTCCTTTCATAGGGAAGAGAAAGCAAGCTTGTTTTCTGCTGCCTTGGAGACTAGGACATGGAACTATGGCTTCAAACTACAGGAAAGGAGATTCCACCTGAACATTAGGAAGAATTTGCTGACTGTGAGAAAATGTTCAGTAGTGGAACTCTCTACCCTGGAGTGTGGAGGAAGCTCCTTCTTTGAAGGCTTTTAAACAGAGGCAATGTGGCCATCTGTTGGGATGCTTTGAATACGATTTTCCTGCTGCTCGGCAGGAGGTTGGACTGCATGGCCCATGAGGTTTCTTCCAACTCTAGGATTCTATGACTCTATTATTTTCCCCCCCATATAATCTGGAGCACTTTCTTTTTCTTATCTGAAATGAATGATGGGCATCCACCTGAAGCATTTCATAGAATCACACAGAAGGACCTAGTACTACCTGCAGAAGTGTTCTCTCTAGGCCTTCAGTGTAATTCTAAGGTTAACTTCTGGCCAGATCTCAAGTGGAAGTTGACTATAGAATCAAGCTGATGGTCTAAAGAGAACAATTTTCTCTGCATCACTACACCCACCTACATAATTCTATGTATTCAAAGCTCTTCATATATAACTAAAAATGTGTTCAGTAAGCTCACATAATAAGCCAGTTCCTGTATTGCTATTGCAACTCTTACTGATTTGGACCAGTGAGTAGCGAAACCATGAGCAAGGCTGTACTTGGTGGTAGAGATGAAAAAGAGAGGGACTACTGGAGCTGGAGAAGAACTGCAGTGGCTAAGGCTAATGATTATAACCTTTTTTTCTTGGCATTTTTAATTATGTGTGAAAGAGAGAACAAAAAGGTAAATTCTTTGCAGTGTAACTGCTACATTTGCAGTTGCTTTCATTTTGCATTTTCTTATTTAGGGTTTTTAGATCTGCATTCAAGTGTTGCAGTCAATTGAGTGGCACAGTGAGAAGAGTTCTGTAATCAAAACCTGGACTAGCACCTAGTTGGATGCTTACAAGTTCTGGGATGGTGCATGTGTGTCAATTTTAATATATAATTTATTGCATTACGTCTATATAAATGGATTTAAATTGTGAATGTGTTTGCAATATTTAATTATAGTTGGGTCCACAGAATCCAGAAAGAGATATACTATCACTTTATTGGCCATAATCCATATTCTATACACAAGTTCCACTTATAATAAGTCACCGTTCACAAGTATAAGCTAACTCACACATGCACATATGTCACAAGTAACAAAAAATAGAGTTGTGTGCATACAGTATATCATACAGAGAAATTTAGCAAAGTAGGAAACAGGGGCCAAAATACATTTGGAAATTGCTGGAAAATGGTCAAAAAGGTGTTTCTCAAATTTCAAGAAAGTCTAATGAAGTGAATCCTGGACTGACCATAATCTTTGTAGTTCCAATTTTCTGTGAAATGTTGCACATGGTATTTTGCTGGGTAGTAAACAGCAATGTATGTGTAAAAATACTATGTGTAAATTTTGCACAGAATTAGTCTTGAACTGTTGAAAGCCTTAGAAAACTGCACAGCTGTCAGAGATTTTCTCACCATGGGACAAACTTTGCTAGAATTACTCATTGTTTCCTTGGAGGAGACAATTAATGAAGAATAACATTCCTAGTGGGGAAACTAGCTAACTCTAATGGAGAAGATCAGCTTGAATGCAGCCATAAGGAGAGAACGCTCCAAGAATTATTTCACCGGAGCTTTCAGAAAAGATGAATAGCAAGGTGGGCAGGCATGCAGCCCCCCCCCCCCCCGAAATTCTCATGGTGGTTCGCGAAAAGGCCTTACTGGTGCATTATTTAAACTGTTATGTTTATTCATATCATGATCTGATCACCATACTCAATATATCCCATATGCATGGGGGTATTGGGGTAATGATACAAAAGGTTTGCTAGGCTAGACCCTCTTTCACTCAGACTCAGCCCCCCCGAACCCCCCCTGAAAAAAATTCAGCCCCCCCCCCCCACCTGAAACGAAATCCTGGCTACGGGCCTGGCCATGCCCATTCCTGCAGCTAGTCCTGCCTTCTATCCCAGGTGAGTGAGTGGCGTGATGACATCACGAGGAGTTCCCCCCTCCCTCTTTCACATTCTAACCTTCGGCTTCTTGAGGCTGTTTTCCAGGCGGAATCTCGAGGCGTGCCTAGGTGGCGACATGCGCTGAGCATTTGGATTGAGCCCTCAATGGTAGGAGTTCGAATCCAGCTCAGGACGACGCGGTCACTGGACGGTCCCCTCGGAATTTTTGTTTTTTATTGGATAATAAAAATAATGATGATTCCTTATACTTTTGTCTGTTGTTTCTTTTTTATGATGGCGCATAATGGCTTGAAAGTATGTTTTTTAGATTACCGATAGGAATATGGCCCATGTCAAACCAATTTTGGTTTTATTTTGAATTTGATTGAATTGTGTTCTTTTTCAAATTAATTAAACATCCATGCTGCTCGTAGTTCCCTCTGCTTTCTCTGAGACCACCAATATTTCTGATGATTTCCATTTTGACCACCTTTCAATTCATCATGTGCTTGCAATATTCACAATGTTCCTTTCTCCGTCGCCATTCGTGTCACATTGGGAATCGTGTTCCAAAATCACGGTGCCTTGGGAGTTGATCTTCACAGGAGCTGCCTGTCCTTTAGGAATAAGATTGGAAATATGGATGGAAAGCACCCTTCTCCGATGTGGGTAGATCTTTGGGATGGTTTTTCTATGCAGGAGGTGAACCAAGGCTGAGAAAGAATGACCCCAGAAGGACCATCTTCTGGATTTTTCCCAAAATAGGAAGATCGTCTAAACATGAGGATAAATATCCACCTCAAATATGGTCAAGAAACATTTCCTGAATGAAAGACTTGCAGTTGTGCTGTACTTTTGATTTATTAAAAAATATTGCCAGCAATATGAGCCTTTAATTAAGGAAGAATTCTGAAAAATATTTAAGAATCAGAGGATTGGTTATATATTATATATTTCATGTTAAATTACTAATAACGTTCTGGTATAGTGGAAGAGTACGATATAGTGATACATCCTGTGAATATTGTGGTATGCTACGGAGGCCTGCACTGACCTCTTCTTGCAACGGCCTGCCTGCCTGGCTTCTGGGACCAGGAGGTGCTGTACTTTGAATTGGCTTGTGCTGAATGAAGAGAGCAGGGGGTTGGACTAAATGAACTCCCTTCCAAATCTATCGTTATTAATAATAATATTAATAACAAGGCTGAATGGCCATCTATCGGAGGTGCTTTGACTGTGCTTTCCCTGCATGAAGGCAGAAGGAAGACAGTTGGACTACAGAGCCTTTACAGCTCCCTTCCAAATCTGCTGCTTTCCAAAGCTCCCTGCCTTCATGCAGGGAAAGCACAGTCAAAGCACCTCCGATAGATGGTCATTCAGCCTTGTTATTAATATTATTATTAATAACGATAGATTTGGAAGGGAGTTCATTTAGTCCAACCCCCTGCTCACTTCATTCAGCACAAGCCAATTCAAAGTACAGCACCTCCTGGTCTCGGAAGCCAGGCAGGCAGGCTATGTCTTTGTAAATAATAATAATAATAAACCTTTATTTATAACCCGCTACCATCTCCCGAAGGACTCGGTGCGGCGTACAAGAGGCCGAGACCCAATACATCAATGAACAACACAACAACAATACATCAATAAATAACTCAAGCAATAGACATTAAACAGCACGACGCAATTTAAAATCAGTGTCAGGGCCAGTTGTAATGGATTAAAAAAATTAAAAATTGGGCATGACCGGGTGAGATGGATAGGTATTTTGGAGAAGATAGGGCGTGCAGACAATCCTAGATTTCTAGTAAAGGGTTTGAATTCTCACTTGGCCATGAAAACCCACTGAGGGACCTTGAGTAAACTAGTCTCTCAGCCTCCAGAAAGCAAAGGAAGCTATCCTCTGAACAAATCTTGCCAAGTAACCATGTGATAGGTTTAGCTCACCTTAGGACTTGAAGATATGAATATTAATGCCAGAGAGAATTCAAATGTTTATGGCATGTATGATGAGAAAACAAACCCAGATAATTTCAGGAGATTAGAGTCTGAACATGAGTACCTTTCTTTGTTTCAGAGACCCGTGGTTCAACATAAGTAATGGGATGCCTATAAAATGCATATTTTAGAATAAAATATGTGTGGAAATGTATATATCTGATAAGTACAATCATATATTGCCTAGTGGCTATGAACTAAGCTAGTTAACAAGGGCTTAATTTACTCTTTAGGGCATCAAGTGGTAAGATTGTAAAATAATGTTTTGCATATGCTCAGAGGCACTCCTAACATTTTTAAATTAAAATGTCTAGATTTCTACATGAGTATATATGGTAAGTTAGCATATGCTTAGTAAGTTACAGTGGGTCAAGTAAAAAAAGATGTTGGCTCTCCCCACCTCCTTTTGGTACTGGCAGCATTGCATCGCTTTCCCCACAACAGACTTGTTCTTTCATTTATAATCTGATACAAGAAACACTCCACTATTTCTCCCCTCCACTTTTCACTGCAACGCCTAAAGCTTTCATTCTTTCTTCCTAAAATATAGGGCTATCCTTGGTCTGTATTATCTTTTCTTCAGATCACTCTTCCATCCAAGGATAGAATCTGTGCAATGCAATATTGTTGTTATTGTTGCAGCTATTTTCCTCACTCTGAAGTGCATACTTTTCAGACTTCTACATTTTTGTGCGTGCCATTCTTTTCTCTTTCATAAACCAGACAAACAGCCAAGGCAGCAGTCATTTAAAATAACTTGCTGAATGGTTTAGCATCTTAGCTGTACTCCATCTCTATTCCTGGGCTATGTTTATCCTATGTGCTTTTTGGATTTCTGTCAGCATCTGCTGTAATAGCAGTACTAGTTCATCTTCTCATAAGATTTGAGATCTTTACAGCCCAGTACTGTTTTCTGTCTAGACATCCAGTAACCACCAATTTGTATAAAGCTGATAGTTATTCTTTGCCCAGGGAGAATATTATATCAGTGTCATTCTCCTGTCCTTTTCTTTGGTCTCTTTTTCCATTGTTATTTTCAGCTTGACTAGTTATTAGATCACCAATTGTTTCTCTTTTTCTTTCTTATTTGCGATCCTTTGTCTGTTTTATTTGCCTACAAGTGTGCATCTCATTCCCATTTCACAGAATCCACATGAACCAGAGATTAGGGCATTCTAATTGATTTGTAAGATAAATTTAATATTACTATTCAGTCCTATGTTTTTTGCCATTTCCAGCTACAGAAGAAGAAATACTCTGGGGAGAAGTTACTGTCAGGAACAGTCCATAAAGAAGGGATTCAGAACCTTTAAGCACTTCCTACATCTTCATGAGGACAGCAGCAGTGAAGATGCTCAAACAGGAAACCAACAGTGAGGGATGCAATGTGCCAATTCCTATAAGAAAAAGTACTATTAAATAGGGACTCTTTGCTTAGGGGAGTAAAAATAGATGAGTATGCTGTCTTCCTGGCACACATATCCAAAATGTCAAGTTTGCCAAAGTTCATCAAGGTCACCTCTCTTTCCTTATTCATCTGGGTACCAATGCCATTACCAAAACACCTTTGATCAGATGGCACCCGGGTCTAATTGTTATCACTAATAGGAGAATAGATCTTGATTTAACATTAAAATGAACTTGTTAACAATAAGAACAATTACAGGAGCTGCATAGAAAGGAACCCATAGTAGAGAAAGGTGTTGAGTCTCCCTGTCTGGACATCTTCTCAAAGAGTCTGGACACCTACCTAATGAGGATGCTTTAGCTGGAGAACTTGCACTGAGCAGAGAAAGGAACCTAGAAACCCTTAAGGTTTCTTCCATCTTTGTGATTCTATGCTTCTAAAATTTAAGAATGAAAAGAGAGCATCTCTCTGCCCCGGAGTGTGATGAAGGCTCCTTCTTTGGAGGTTTTTAAACAGAGGCTAGATGGCCATCTGTCAGGGGTGCTTTGAATGCAATATTCCTGCTTCTTGGCAGGGGGTTGGACTGGATGGCCCATGAGGTCTCTTCCAGCTCTAGGATTCTATGATTCTATCAGAGAGAGCTCAAAGTATAAAGGTTTTTGAAGGCTAGAAGAACATTTACTGTAGCTTTCCCCGGTTCTCTGATGGGTCTGAAAGTCCACCAAGGTGGCACAGGGAGTTCTGAAATGATAATAAAATTTGAAGTTTACTTCAGTGGAGTTTCCTGTTAGAAATTCATTTGATAGGATGCTGAGTTGACAATCCTATGGAGGAAGATAATCACTGTGTTCTACATATCCATTGCACTATCCCTTGTTTAGATTAAATTCTGGCATGTCAGAAAAGTAAAATGCCTAATCTGTGCTACCTGACTATGCACATGGAGTATGAGAAACAAGAGACTAGGAAGAGTCAGTGGAGTATATTATCTGTACATCAGCATATCAAGAGAGACAGCCCTAGGGAGCACTAAACATTATCCAGTGAAGGGATACTTTGTATAGAGTGAAAGTGTACATAAAGGACTTCCTGGCTCCCTAGATCACCATCCACAGATATATTTTTAAACGGAATAATCTTTGTAGTATTGCATCTGTCAGTCTCCGCCATACCTGAAAGTTCCTGTAAACAAAGAGTATTATGATAAATCTCTGGAGTTTCCCCGAGGCATCGTTCCAAGGCTCTTAGCCTGAGGTCACTGTGCAGTCAGTTCTGCAGATATTCCCCTCGACTATCAACTAAAGAGTCACCAGCCAGTGTGTTGTGACATTGGACCAATTTAATATGAAGCTCACACAACACAGCTTTCCTGGATACTGGCATCTTTAACAACTTTGTGAAATCTTCTCATTTCCTTCCAGGGACCAAGAGAGAGCAAGAGAAAGAAATTCCGAGATATCAAGCTGTCAGGGTGGAAATGTAATTGTCTCTGGGCATCTGCGGTTTAAGAACAAGACAGTTCTGACATAAAGCTCTGCCATTTTATAGCAATCCACTGACAAACTGCACAAAGGTGCTTGCCTTCTTTGAGAGCAGAATGCCATGAAATCAAGTGACCTGCTGAGATTAATGAAAATTTCAGAGGGTAGAGAGAAGAAAAGAGTTTTCAAAGGCTGCATCCATTCCTGGATAGATATTCTCCAATGGAAAGGACTTCCTATATTATTCCATTGCCTCTCATGGCACTTTAAAGATTAACATGTTTTAATTTCTGTAAACTTTTGCAGACTTCAGTCCTCTTCATCAGATGAATCTGATTCATGAAAGTGAATAGCAGATGAAAGCTATTGCCACACAAAACATGTGTGTCTTCAAAGAGTTGTAAGTTTCTGTCATATTGGCTGGATATGTGTGAGCGGTGAGGAACCTAATTTGAATATGCTAAATTATATTGTACTTAAATCAGGGAAATAAAATAGCAAAGCCACACATTACAACTAAATCTGTTACAACTAAATATGGGCTTTTAAAAGCTCTGCTACATTTTATAAAAAGTTGTGTTTTGGTTTGTGTTTTTTTGTTTTGTTTCGTTTGTTTGTTTGTTTGGGGTTTTTTGCTATCCTTTTTCTATATTTTAGGAATAGGTTTGCATCTCCTGATATCCGAGTATCTAATTTACATATCATGAAAACTATAATAGAATTCATTTTTAAAATTCACATTCAAAGTATAGAAATTTGACATATTAATGATTACAATGTTGTATTCCTACATTTTATCTTTGGTAGGACTGATTCATAATAATAACTATATCCAGTGAAAACTAGTCATAATGAAAAAGCTGGATTTGGAACAGAGAAATTAAAGTTGATAGCATTATATGGCCATAGAATTTATTTATTTTTATTTACTTACTCTATTTATATCCCGCCTTTCTCTACTCTGAAGGGGACTCAAGTCTGCATTACAAATGACAACTATTTGACACCTTTAGAGAACAACAGTTAAATACATTTTAACTGCCACCGGGATTGTGGCGCAGCTGGCTGAGTGTCAGCTGCATTAAGATCACTCTGACCAAAAGGTCATGAGTTCGAAGCCAGCCCGGGCTGGAGTGGGTGTCCAGCCATTGTGTAGCCGAAAGACAGTTGCATTTGTCAAGTAGGAAAATAAGGCACCACCTTGTGTGGGAGGCTAAATTTAACTAATTTATGAGGCCATAAAGAAAGAAGACTCCGGGGAATGTGGAAGAACTTCATCGGTGTCGTTGATGGACGATGAAAAGCAGCAGCTCCCCTGGCGGCCAGAAAAAAAGTTAAATAGCCTTTGTCTGTTAAATGTTGTTTGTCAAACTGGCATTGAATGTTTGCCATATATGTGTTTACTGTAATCCGCCCTGAGTCCCCTGCGGGGTGAGAAGGGCGGAATATAAGAACTGTAAATAAATAAAATTTAAAAAGTAGAGTTAAAATGCACATTAAAACATATAAACATTGTAATCACTATTAAAATCACACCATTCACAGTCGTAATCCTGGGCTGTTCCAAAATTCATTACACATATTTTGTAGTTATTTTTGCACTGTAGTTAATCTCCAAAGGCTTGACCCTAGAGCCAGGTTTTTACTTTCCTTCTGAAGGCCTGGACGGAGGGGGCTGCTCTAATATCACTGGGGAGGGGGTTCCACAGCTGAGGGGCCACCACTGAGAAGGCTCTGTCCACCAGACGCGTCTGTGCAGGTGGCATCTTATGCAACCATTGACCAACATTCCATCTCTGCAAATCTAACTTGCAGAGTTGTCTTAGGTTGTTTTTTTTTTAAGTATGAATGTGAGGAAGTCAGTTTATATCCAGGAAAGATCATGATCAGTTAAGCACAAGATAGTCTGCTGCTTCATTCCTTCTTTTTTCCCTTTATCTATATAAATAAAAATGTAATGTTCATTTGTGGGATTAACATAACTCAAAAACCACTGGACGAATTGACACCAAATTTGGACACAATACCGCTATCAGGCCAAGGAGTGACCATCACTCATAAAAAAAATGAAAAACACAGCAAAAGAGACTTAAAAAGCCAAAAAAATAAATAATACATCACAATGCGTGCGCAAAACCACACACACACACATATGCAAACACACATATATACACATATACACAAATATATACACACATATACACACACAAAGCACATATACACAGACTGGGCCACAGCAACGCGTTGCAGGGGATGGCTAGTATCTTTATAAAAACAACAGTGACATTTTTGTCATACACAACCACTTCCTTGAACTGCATTTCTTTGAACCCCACCTTGCATGTGCTTCTCTTGCTTTTTGCATCTTACCACTTTACGCCCCACCCCATCCCTCCTTTCTTCTCTTTCTTCATTTTGTACCTTCACAATATCTCCCTTCTTCACAATTATACCCCTTTTTCTTGCCCATCTGCACTGTCTCCTTACTCCTCATGCTCCACCACACTCAGCCCTGTACATTTGTGGATTTCACTTTAATTATTCAGAGATTTTATTAATATGTTCTTTCTACAAATCATTGTTGACCTTAGGGTCAACAAAGAGCTGCACTGGAACACCTAGAGAGGTGTTCTCTCAGGTAAAGATAATAGTGTTTGAGTTGCTGTGAGTTTTCCCGGCTGTATGGCCATGTTCCAGAACATGCCTCTGGAACATGGTGATACAGCCCAGAAAACTCACAGCAACTCAGTGATTCTAGCCATGAAAGCCTTTGACAACATAATAGTGTTTATTTGTGGGTTTTCCCACTTTTGTAAGGATTCTGTGTCACTTACACTGATGACTTTGGAGAGCTGGCTGTACTTGCATTTCCTACTCTCCTTGAATGAACAGAAATAGGCAAAAGGTGCACTTCTGTTACCTTCTGACTATTTCTGTTGTTCCTCGCATTCTGCCATTGTGCTCCTCACCCTTTCTGAACTCCTTTTACCACCCATACCTCATCTCACACCTTCTCCATGCTTCTCCTCATTGCTTGCTGCAGTCCTTTCTCTCTCACACACATTGGTTAATACTGCCATATCCCTTTGTCTTGTACCCAGCATTCATTTGCTTTACCTCCTATCCTTTCTTCCCAAGTCGCTTCGCCTTGTCCCTGTGTCATTCTGTGCCATGTTGCACTTTCAGCTCTCTCTCTCTTTTCCTTTTGCTTCAGTTCATGCCTGCCTGCCTTCAAAAGATGGTATGCTTATAAACAGATACCAATGCCACTTTCACAGAAGACAAGTAAGTAGTCAAGTGAATATGTGGTGCAGCCATTGCTACAAGACACTGAGCAGGTGAAAGGGGGGATAAAGCGAGGTAGGGGGAGATAGCTGGTCCAGGTACTGGAGAAGATATGAGAAGGAAGGGGATGAGGGACAGTACCTTCTTGGTGGTGACCCCCCGCTTGTGGAATTCACTCCTCAGAGAGTTTAAATCGGCGTCTTCTCTCCTTTCCTTTAGGAAAAAATTAAAATCATGGTTTTGGAACCAGGCTTTTGGCTAGCAGGCACAACAGCACTTTGGACATTGAACTGGACCATATGATTGTTATGATAATGGAAATGGTTATGTGACTGTATAATTAATGTTATTGTTTTTAATATATTGTGTATTTATGGTTTTATATTGTTGTTATATTGTGATATTGCGGCATCGAATTGTTGCCAGTATTAGCTGCTCTGAGTCCCCCCTTGGGGGATGAGAAGGGCGGGGCAGAAATGTTGTAAATAAATAAATAAATACAATTGAATGTAATTTTATCAATCATTTCATAATATGCATAATATAGTTACATCAAGCAAATCATGAAATTTGAACCTTAAGGACTAATAATTGTATTACAGGTGTTCCCTTGCTTTATTTCAATCCTCTGACTTTTATTTCTTTCCATGCAGTCTTGGCAGAGATTTCCTCTGAAAGCTAGATTTTCCTCCAAAGCTGTAACACTGACCTCGTGAACTTGATATTTGAATTGTCAGAGGATAGGCCACAAATGTCAGTCATAGGTGTGATACTTCTCTCACTGTGTAAATACACTCAGACAGGGACAGGGTTGCTTCTCATAAACCAGGTGGACATTTCATACTACAGCAGGACTCTTATGCCTGCAGGGGGCACATCCTCATCCAGGCCACAGTTACCTGAAATAAGATATGACTAAATCCCATTATGTCAAATGCCTGATGTCTAGTACCCTTTCTTCAGGTACCTGGAAGACCAGCACATGTATGTACTTGCAGAAGTGCTTCCATTCCACACATTAGCTCAATAAAGCATTATGAGTCAGACATAGTCAATGTTGAAAGTATTATAAAGTGTACAAAATTATATTGTTCATTGAATGTATTTAGTTATGTTTAGTTGGTGGGTTTGTGCCTTTAATTGTTGGAATGCTTATGATTTAAGTCTTGTCGATTGGATACAGGTGGAGCTCATTGCTGTTGTTATTATAGTTTGCATCTGCCTGTAGTCTCTGGTCTGGTCTCTGGGTGTTTTGTTTTGTTTTGTTTCTAGTTTGAAGCTGTAATAAAGTAAGCTTCTGCTGTAGTATTTTATTTTTATTTGATATCATAACTCTGCTGACAGTCAAGTTCCCAGCTCACAGTTCAGTAAGAAGTTCTTTTCTGCTCTGTCCCCATCTTAGGGTGCATCTGCAGTGTAGAATAAATGCAGTTCAATTCCACTTTAATGACCATGTCTCAATGCAATGGAATCCTGGGAGATGTAGTTTTACAAGGTCTTTAGTCTTTTCTGCAGGTGTCTCCTCAAATTACAATTCCTGTTCTATAGCACTGAACAATGTTAAAGTTAAAGTGATGTCCAACTGAATCAATTTTATATTGTAGATGCACCCTATGTCAACTCTGGACATGTACAATTATTGAAAACAACTTAATCTTATAATAGCTTATAATTTTATAAGAGGTCCCTTCAATATTGATTATCAAATCACTTTCTTCTGACATCTTAAGAAGAAATAGAAGATTGCTGATCTATAGTTACATCATCTATATCAATCAATGAGCCCTTCTACACTGCCCTATATCTCAGGATCTGATCCCAGATTATCTGCTTATCCTAGATCAGGGGTCCTCAAACTTTTTAAACAGAGGGCCGGGTCACAGTCCCTCAAACTGTTGAAGGGCTGGATTATAATTTGAGAAAAAAACAAACATGAATGAATTCCTATGCACACTGCACATCAAAAATCAGTTAAAATAATACAATAATTAAAATGAAGAACAATTTTATCAAATATAAACTTATTAGTATTTCAATGGGAAGTGTGGGCCTGCTTTTGGCTGATAAGATAGGCTTGTTGTTGTTGTTGTGTGCTTT
Source organism: Anolis sagrei (assembly GCF_037176765.1). Taxonomy (NCBI): domain Eukaryota; kingdom Metazoa; phylum Chordata; class Lepidosauria; order Squamata; family Anolidae; genus Anolis; species Anolis sagrei. Next base: position 136,929,912 of record NC_090021.1, on the reverse strand, counting down.
CAAGTCGTTTCAGACTTAGGTTGACCCTGAGCGAGGGCTGGGAAAATTACCTTGGAGGGCCATATCCGGCCCCCGGGCCTTAGTTTGAGGACCCCTGTCCTAGATTATCTGGCAGTGGAGACTCATATAATCCGGTTCAAAGCAGATAACCTGGGATTCGATCTTAGGATATAAGGACAGCATAGAAGGGGCCTAAATTATCTATATCTATCACATTCCCATTTCCTACAGTAGGTTAGAGTATACACTACAGAATTAATGCAATTTAATTCATCTTGAACTGCCAGGGCTTAATGGGATTTGTAGTTTTACAAGGTCTTTTGCCTTCTCTGCTAGGGCATGCTGCTGCCTTGCGAAACTATAAATCCAAGGACACCATCAGTTTACTCCAGGGCGGTTAAAGTGGTATCAAACGGTTTTAATTCCACAGTATATAGTCAGCATTAGAAAAATATATTTTGTGTCTATATTCTGGGATTTGGATGGTATTATTGCCTTCTGGCAATAAGTATTCTCAACTGTAGCTAAACTTAATTCTGAGCTCCATCTCATTGACTGCTCCTTTTACAATACTGACCTTGTATTAAAGTCTACCGGTGAGATAAAAACTGTTGAATCAAAACGAATAAACAAAAAACAACAATCCCTGCATACTCTACTATATATGGTTGAATGAGATTACTGGGTCACACAGAGGCCATTTAGTGTCACTCTCTACCCCCACCTCAAAATAATAAAATGATTAAAAACACACACAAGAGTTCCTGTTTGATGGGATTTCAAGTGGGGTTGAAAAATGTGTTTATACTTATGTTTTTTCTTTCTTTTTTTACGCATTTCCCTATAAAATATGTGTGCACATGAATATAAATTCTACGTAATAGCTTAGTTTTATGATTCTTTACTAAAAAGTAAATCAAATTAATTCAATTGGGCTTACTCACATGCAGGTTTAGGATTGTAGCCTTAAATGCACAACTAAGAAGTCTAAGAGGATTAGAAGGCTGGATAAGCGTGACTTCTGCTTGATGCAGTTAGTGATTTGATTCTAGCATACGCATCCAGAGCAATCTTTTCAATTTACAACTGAAAAGCCTTACAACTTTTGTCATTGTCATATTACAGGGCATATTTCAGGATTTTTTTAAAAAAATAGCAAGGTCTGACCATGTAACTTTTTTCCTTCATGTCTTTGAATTACTTTTGATACGTGTGTTCCTTTGGAAATCTGCTGCTAAGGAAGCTGTTCAGGTCCTGAACTGGTGCTTTTAAGCTGTAACAGTCTGGAATGAGGGTGAACAAATTGAAATTGAATCCATACAAGACAGAGGTACTCCTGGTCAGTTGCAAGGCCGAACAGGGTATAGGGTTACAGCTTGTGTTGGATAGGGTTACACTCCCACTGAAGATGCAGGTTCACAGCTTGGGAGTGATCCTGGATTCATCGCTGAGCCTGGAACCCCAGCTCTTGCCTGTGGCCAGGGGGGGCTTTCACACAATCAAAACTTGTGCACCAGTTGTGCCCATACCTTGGGAAGTCAGATTTGGCCACGAGGTCGACACTCTTGTAACATCTCAAATAGACTGCTGCCAAGCGCTCTATGTGGAGTTGTCTCTGAAGACTGTTTGGAAGCTTTGAGTAGTCCACCGGGCAGCAGCCAAGTTTCTAACTAGAGCAGGGTACAGGGAGTACACAACTCCCCTGTTGCGCCAGCTTCACTGGCTGCCAGTCTGCTACCAAGCACAATTCAAAACCTATAAAGCCCCAAAATAGTTCCAGCCCAGGTTATTTATCCAAACGTATCTCCCCCTCAGAGTTTAAAATTGCCTGGGGAGGTCCTGCTCTCGGTCTTGCCTTCTTTGAAGTTCAACAGCATCCACCCAAACATCCAATTCACTATGGAAATAGAAAATGAAGGAAAACTGCCTTTTCTAGATGTCCTAGTTATCCGCAAACCAGATCAACAATTGGGTCACACATTTTTCAGAAAACTGACACATACGGATACTTATATAAAAACTTCAACCATCACCCAAGTTAAAAAAGAAGCACAATTAAAGCCCTGGCAGACAGTACAAAAAGAGTCTGAGAACCCCACCTCCTCCAAGATTAACTGAACCACCTAAACTGGGCTCTATAGGCCAATGGATACTCCACCACAGACAAGACCGAGAACAAGCCACGAGAGTAAAGATGAAGATCCACCCAGAGGAAAAGTGTTCTTGCCATACATCAAGGGAACCACTGAAAGCATAGGGAAGCTGATGAGGAAACACAACATACAAGCTATCTACAAGAAAACCCAACAAAGGACAAGACGGATCCTCTCACCTCTGCAGGAGTCTCCCAGATATCATGCAGCTGTGGACAAGTCTACATAGGGACCACCAAACGCAGCATTGCCCAAATACGCATCAAGAACATGAAAGGCACTGCAGACTACTTCAACCAGAGAAGTCAGCCATAGCAGAGCACCCGATGAACCAACCTGGACACAGCATGTTAGTTGAAAACATAGAAATGCTGAACCACTCTCATAACTACCATGAGAGAAGCCATTCAAATCCACAAGCATGTGGACAATCTCAACAGAAAAGAAGAAGCCATGAAAATGAACAAAATCTGGCTACCAGTATTAAAAAAACCTCTAAAATTATAACAGTAAATAAAGAACAGCGCCGAAACAGAGATCTTCCACAAACATGACTTATTAATATGGCTTCCTTAGACCCTGATTTCTTAGATGTCCTACATATTCTGTACCTTCGAGGAGCCTAGGACATTATTTGGGATGTTTCTGAGGGCCCTTCTATACTGCCATATAATCTGGAATATCAATACAGATAATCCACATTATCTGCTTTGAATTGGATTATCCGAGTCTATACTGCCATATAATCTAGTCCAAAGCAGATACTCTGGATTTTATACTGCTATTTAGAAGGGGCCTGAGATTTCTGTACATTATTATATTATTTAAAATGAATGTTACTTTAGCCTATCTTAAACATGTTTTCTTTTGGGAAGGGGAAGTTGACCCAGAAAATATTTTAACTTGTTGGTGAAAATTATGGTGATCAAAAGTTTGAATGAATCCAGGGATAGATATATTGAAAATACTGAATGTATGGGGTCCAGTTAATTATGACTATACTTTAAACAGAAATAGTGTAAGAATGTGATCAGCTGAATGAAAACTTTTTGAGAACTTCAGATTGCACTGTTAATAGGAAAATGTGTTATTACTTCCCAATAGGATGGACAGTTGGTCAACACAGTCTTAGAAGTATTGACTTTAATTTAAAAATATAATTGGAAATTAAGGTAAGGAAGAAAAAGTAGTTTTCACTATGTTAACTTTAAGATTTCTGTTTTCAACAATCAAGTGTTCTGGTTTGGGTTTTTTTTTTTTTCCAAAAAATTAATTGTTTAAGCTGTGGGTCAAATGTTCGGATAAAATAAGTCCATGCAAATTTGTCTTTTGTTGTACACAGACTTATCTTTCCTTGTTGTAATTTTTCAGAGTTTTCTGTTTAAGTAATAAAGCTTCTAATCTTCTTTGCGGCAGTATCTACAGGCATAAGAACAATAGTGGAAACACTCAGAATTAATAGTTCAGCAGCTTAGGGCAAGCCAGGCATTTGTCAAATAGAGGGCGGGAGGGAGGACCGGGGGCACAACAACCAAGACTGGATGCCTAATTCCAATTTCAACATCTCAGATTTGGTTTTAAATAACAACAGTGGGATTACTTCTTATTATTGTGCACTTAATGTATTCTGTCTTAACTTTGTTGTCCAGACATTACATAAAGTTATACTAGACACACATTGTCTTTCAAGTTTGTGGGAAAGCCTTTCTTTTTAAATGCTTTTTTGAAATTTATCAAATGTAACTGGAATGGATCTGGACACAGTCTGAGTTAGTAGCCCAGTTGAACTCAATGAGACTTGATCAAATCCTAATTTAAATCCCATTGATTCCAGGGGGGCTAAACCTAGATTCAACTCATTGTTTTCATATCACTTTTTTTGCAATTTATTCTGGAATTATTTAACTGAATTAAGCTGAACAGCTCTAGGGCATGCCACTTTTTACCAAGTATTAGGATAGATTATCAAAAGGCACTATTCCAGCATAATTATGTACACTTAGCAATTTCTCATACTATCTATAGAATCAAGAAAATTGAGTTTCCATGAAATATTAATGTCAGGAATTTTGCTTTCTCATGTTATCTATGTGTGCCACCATGACGTGTGTCACCATGAGTGCTTATCTGGATGACTAATAAGTTAGAATGTTACAACTTTAAGGAAGCATTTACATTAACACTAGTTATTTTGCTACACTGGAATAAGATGAGGTAATTATACACAAACTATTCTGATTTTGTTGTTGATTACTGCATTGTTAACTTCATCTTATGGTGGTCCTATGAATGATAGACCTCCAATTCACCTTATCCTTATGAACAGTGCCGGCCGAGGTTACCTGTCTGAACGCATCTCCCCTTATGAACCAGGATGGGCATTAAGATCTTATGGAGAGGCACTGCTCTCGCTCCCACCTTCTTCTGAGGTGCAGCCGGTAGGGACAAAACAAGGCCTTCTCAGTGGTGGCCCCTCAACTATGGAACTTCTTCCCTGGTGATGTGAGCCTCTTCCCTCCTGGCATTTAGAAAACAAGTAAAATCCTGGCTTTTGAACCAGGAGTTTGGAGACTAGGTATAATGCAATAGGAACAGAGAGTTGGGAATCAATGTGATTGTAACTGGAAAGGCCTATGGACTTTGATTACAGACTATGTAGTTGTTTTAATTGCTATTTTAAATCCTCTTTAAATCGTATTTAGATGTGATTGTTTTATGCTTAATAATGTCATGTTTAATTTATTTATAATTTGCTATTTTTACATTCGATGTGGCATTAAATTGTGCCAAGTTGTAAGCCACTCTGAGTCACTCTTTTGGGGTGAGATAGGGTGGGATAGAAATATGGTAAGTAAGTAAGTAAATAAATAAATAATCAATCCTCAATAGCCCTTCTTGGATCTTGCAGATTGAGGGCATCCATGGCTTCTTTGATTGAATCTATTTATCTGGAATGCAGCCTTCCTCTTTTCCTACTACCACCTACCTTACCTAGAATGGTCTTCTCTAGTGAGTCATCTCTTCTCATGATATGGCCAAAGTATGACAGCTTCAGCTTAGACCCTTCACTACCTATTATCTTTATTCATTCTCACATACAAATTGTTATCTTACCGTCCCATCACAAATGGCACTCGTGGTGGTGGACAACAACAAAATACAATGGAGTAAAATTAATTGGACATGAAGGTCGACTGGATGAAATTCATAGGATCAAGTGAATGACACACAAAAACCCGTTCTAACAAAGAATACCTGGCTGAGTGTAAATGTCTTTGTCTAGCAGCAAAAAACCATTAGAGATAAGCTAGTCGGGCCTTTCTGGGCACATTGCAATTCCAAAGAATGGGAGCAGTCATCAAGGGTCTTTCCCATTCTAATATGCATTCAGTGATGACAAAACTGAGTGAAAAATAAAGCATTTTAATGGAACTATGGTAGAATGGTTTATTTAATTTTATTGGGTTTTGTTTGTTTGTTTGTTTGTTTTTTTACAAAACCTTTGGTATACATTTTGCCTGTATTTTATCTAGTTTCTCAGATCCTGTACCGGGACACAAGTGGGATATAAAAGAAATCCGTAAGCAAATAAGGATTTCAAAACCTAAGCATGTTTGCTCAAATTTGGTCGCAGTTATGCATAGAGAAGCCGAGAGCCTAAAAAATGTGTTTAACATGGAAGCCCAAATTTTACAAGTTGTGTATTACTTTACAAATGGAATGATCTCAACATAGCATCAGGAATATGGATAGAGGGAAGAGCAGACAGCAGAGACTGCCTAAAGAACATGTAATCTTTCATATTAAAAATACCTCTCGCTAACTAATTTACTTAGGAGCCCACGGTGGTGCAGTGGGTTAAAACACTGAGCTGCTGAACGTGTTGACCGAAAGGTTACGGGTTCAAATCCGGGGAGCGGCATGAGCACCCGCTGTTAGCCCTAGCTTCTGCCAACCTAGCAGTTCAAAAACATGCAAATGTGAGTAGATCGATAGGTACCACTCCGGCGGGAAGGTAACGGTGCTCCATGCAGTCATGCCAGCCACATGATTTAGGAGGTGTCTATGGATCACGCCGGCTCTTTGGTTTAGAAATGGAGATAAGCAACACACCCCAGAGTTGGACACGACTGGACTTAATGTCAGGGGGGAAATTTTACACCCTTAACTAATTTACTTAGATACTACAATGGTTAAATGCAAACATGTATGTTCGTTTGGGACAGACTTCAGAGTCCTCTGAATTCAACAGCAGCGGACCCCCATTGCCTAGAAGTAAAGCTCCTGGAGAGACTTCAAAATATTTGAAAACCACTATATAAGAGCCGCCCTTCTAAAGGTATGGAAAAAATACAAAAGCTACTTCTATTCAAAAACGCCCATGTGGATATCGCCCTCGGAGGCCTACCATAAAAGAGAATTGCCCAGGAAAAGATGGTTTAACTACAACCAACTTCTTATAAAAGAAAATGCCAAATGGCGCCTCAAGACAATGGAAGAACTTCGCGAAGCAGAAGAAGAACTAGACTGGTTCCACTACCTACAAACAAAGGAACGTTACAAAGAAGACTGCAAAAAGGGTTTCTCCGAGACAGGATCCCTATGGGAAAACATAATGAAAAAAGAAAAAAAAGTGATAACAACAATATACAAAACCTTATTAGAGTGGAACAATGAAAGAGACCTTATCAAAGAGTGTATGAATAAATGGGCAAGGGACATTGGCAGGACCATATGGCTGAGGGAATGGGAGCAAATTTGGAAACAAAAAACCTATTTCACAAAAGCCACACCTATTATAGAAAACTGTCACAAGATGTTTTACAGGTGGCACCTTACGCCGGCTCTACTATCTAGACTAAATAATAATCATAACAACTTGTGCTGGAAATGCAAGAAAGAGACTGGAACGTACTTCCACATGTTTTGGAGATGTAAGAAAATACAAAAGTTTTGGTCAGCGGTGCACAACCACACACAAAAAATAACAAAATCAAAATTCCAAATGAAACCGGAATATTACCTTCTTAATATGTCAGTCCCCATTACAAAGAAAAATGAGGAAAAAATTTTCTTCTACCTAGCATCCGCAGCAAGGATGCTAATAGCACAAAAATGGAAAACCCAAGAAATTCCAACGGTAGAGAACTGGATAGAAAAAGTAATTGAATTTATAGACATAGAAAGATTATCGAACCTGATGGAGAGTCAAGATAAGCGTAACCAGACAAATTGGAATATCTGTAAAGAATACTTGAAAAACATTTAAAAGTACCCAAACAACAACCATTAAATAAACAAAATTAGAAAACAAAGATCTAAGGTACCAGTCAGCAAGCAATCCTACTGTGGACCAAACGGAAGTGTCAAGAACTACCCCCCCTCCCCTAAACTTACCCAACAACCCCCCCCCCATTTACCCTCACACATCTCCTTCCTCCTACCCCTCCCAACCTGTTCCCCTTCCTGTACACACTTTCCCCTCTAATCCGTACTTTCTAAGCTTTCCTGTAACTGTATTGTTCCCCCTCTTTCGATGTCACAAATTAAAGGAAAACCAATAAAAACTATTGAAAACCAAAATATTTGAAAATAACTCATTAATTTTGTACTAGGAAAGAAAATCTAATAATACTCTGCCAGTCTCAATAGGAGCTAAGCAAAGACGATTAACGAATGCTGGTGCCATGATGATCGAACAGAAAGCAAATAGTTCACCATTTAACAAATGAAGGTGAGGAGGAAGCTACTAATTGAAGGGACAATACCCACAAAAAGTTACCTTTCCGAGCCATAGAGGTCAGGCAAACATGGCAATTACAACAGCAACATTCTGAGAAATCATATCGAGCAAGAAGAGAAAATATATTATGGTGCAAGATGTAATGTAATAAATAAATATAGTTTGAATTTTCAGTGCAGAAAATACCTAGGTTTAGAAATACTCTTCTGAATGAACCTCACCCATGTTTTCCTACCATTAGGCAAAGGCATTTGAAAAATCAATAGGTTTTTTGCAATAGATTGGTTGTCAATGGCAGGGCTTGTTTACTGTAGGCTGCTGTTTTTAATTATATGGGTTTTTTTAAAAAATTATGCTTTTAATGTACTTGTCCCTAACTCATCCTCCCCCTCCTCTTTATTTGCAGAGGTTCAATTGCCAATTACTTTTGTTTAACAATGCTCTGAGCTGTGTTGAGCCTCATTTGGGGTAGAGAGGCCAGAGCCAAAATAACTAAATGGACAGAAGAATAAATTGTGTTACAAACCAGTCTAAACAGTATGATATGGAAGCTGCTTCTTTCAATTCACAGCTGGACCAAATCCCAGAAATTAACTATTACATGAAATATCTACAAATACAATGCTATTTTAATACTAGACATTCATATTACCCACTACAGGACCACCACTTCATAGTAAAAATGTAGATATGGAGGCACAAGAGAAGAGTCAATAATGAACATTTGTTGTATCACCAACTAACTGACTAGAAACAAAGCTCTCATTGTCCACTGGAAGGAAAAACAAACAAACAAGTGAACCATTAGGTTGCTGTGAGTTTTCTGGGCTGCATGGCCATGCTTCAGAAGCATTCTCTTCTGATGTTTCCCCCACATCTATGGCAGGCATCCTCAGAGGTTGTGAGGTCTGTTGGAAACTAGGCAAGTGAGGTTTATATATCTGTGGAATAATGTACGGAGGGCAGGGAGGAGAAAGAACTTTTGCCTGCTTGAGGCAAGTTTGAATGTTGCAATTGGCCACCTTGATTGGCATTTGACGGCCTTGCAGCTTCAAAGCCTGGCTAGTTGCTGCCTGGGGATCCTTTATTGGGAGGTATTGAAGCAGAAGGGGTTTCCTCAAAAGATTCCAGGAGGAAGAGGAAGAAGGAAGAGACAGAGACAGCTTTGCAAGTTCACAGAATTTTAATGCTTACCCAGGGTAAGGGCACCTCAGCTCCAATCTGGCTGTTGAGGTACAAAAGACTGAGCCAAACCACCCAGTATTTATAGCATAATTCTCAGGGTTACACATGCGCAGAAAAGCCCTAACCTTTACACAATCTAATCAGTTTGTCCCTGAATTGTGGCCAAGAACATATGTTGGCAGGAACACTTATTGGCAAAATATTATGTTTTCCACAACTTTCCCCTTACATCATCTGACCTCGCTCCCCAGATGTTGATTCACATTGATTTACATTGAACCATTAAAATGAATCATAACTTCATATATTTCTTCACACATATTATATTATATGATTCCACACATCTTCATTTCTGTGTCTTTAACTCATTAAAAGCAAGCATTCCCTTATTAATCCTCCTTAATTATCTTCCCAATACATTCACAATACATTTCATCTATTAAAAAGTGTATTTCATTTTTGTCTGCTATTTACTTCAACCAGACAGGAGGTGGCGCTGTTATACCATATCTTCAAATGTTCGCTTCTTCCTTAGGTTAATAATTATCAATCGTTCTTGGCACCCACCCTTATTAGGCTTCCCCAAATAGCTCCTGCTCTGACCTCGACTTATCCAAATATTGACACAAGATTAGGTCCCCAGCCTCCTGTCCTTTATACCATCTGTCGATTTTCCTTCCACCAGAGAATCATCTCTAAGATTCCTTCTTCACATTATTATTAAGAATCCCTTTTTTAAGGTAAGATTTCATTAATTTCATTAATTTCTATTTAGCTGCTGCCACATACCCCACAAAATCTTGTGACGAAGAAAACTCATTTTTTCGGAGTCACACCCTTAGTGTGATTATACCACCTTATTTTCCCTGGACAGCTGTTGCATCTCTTCTATCTCCAGAGTCATAAGTTGTTTCAATTGACTTCCATGTCGGGCATTTGCCGTAATAACAATTCTTTCAATCATATTTCTTAAGCAAACAATCACACACGGCAGTAGGATTATGATTAGAATACCAATTATCAAGATAACAAATCCTACAACGATGAGGTCTTTTAACCATTGGAAGTTCGGCAACCAATCAGTTAACCAGCCAAAAACACTCTCTCCCTTTGGGGCGTATCCAATTCTGATGGTAGATACTACTTTCTGTATCTTATTTATATCAGATTCAACCTCTCCCGATTTGTTTATATAGTGGCAACACGTGGTATTGAGAAAAGAACATAGCCCTCCTTGTACAGACAATAGGTAGTCCAAAGCAAGTTTGTGCTGCATTAGGACCCCTGCCAAAGAATCAACTTCTGTCTGCAGAGCTTTCATTCCAGCCACAGTCTTGTTCGCCAGCCTCTCCACTTGAGCTGAGAGTCTCCGAATCTGTTTTATATTTAGAGCTACGCCCACAGCAGGGAACAAGATGGCTCCCAGCCTTTCTCCCTCATTTAAATAAGTTTGATCTGGATCATATCCAAGTGTTTCATCATAAGCTCTTTTCAAACGCTGCTCTTCACGCTCCCTTCTCCAAGTCACCTGGGATTGTTGTTCTGGGTATATTGTCACATCCGCTAACATCAGAGTTCCGATCGTGCACGTACCTTCCCAAAATGGCGGTAGAATCTTTCCCGCCCATTGACCACAGATCCAATACAATCCCTGAGACAAGCCACCCTTGGCTACCAACGATTTAGGCACTTCCTGGTGGGCTTCCACCCCTTTTACCACTTTTGCAGGATTTGATTCTCCTCTACTCTGCTGTGGCCCTTCCACAGGTGGTTCCCCCTGGCCCTGAGGCAGCCCTTTGCTAGGAGCCTTTGGTGGATCACGACCCCTGCTGGCTACTTTTGCCTGGGCCTGTTTAATGTGAGTGCCTAATTCTGGTGAAACAACTCCATCAGATCTTTTTACCCTTCTTGAGTGTTCTAAACGGGCTAAGAGGCTAATATCTTCAGACGCCTCCGTTTTGAATACATGGAGAAGGAGATTACAATTGGGATAATGACCAAGTTCTATTTGGTGTGTGTGGAGAGGGTTGTCTCTATCTTGGGTCCATCTCTCATCCTTCTCCCAAATAATGCATGCTGGGGCCTCTGGTGAAGTCTCTTCATGTGTTATTATAGCTTGTCCTGGATCAAGTAAAGTTTCAGTCATCTCATAATTTTGAGGCCTTAAATTGCTCCATCCTTTTTGACTTAATAATGTTCCTACCATAAGTGGCCATCCCTCACGCTGGGAAGTAGGCCCATGACTACAAATCCAACAGTCAGTAACTTCTGTCTCATTCGCTATGTTCTGAATCATCTGGTGGAATATGTTCTGCTCCCATCCTCCCTGCACGAGCTCTGGGACAATTACACTCAACATCATCAGGTAATAAGTATTCCACATTCCAAAACGAATAAGCTTTCCCCCATAAAACATGCTTATAACGGTAAGCCAACCAGATCAACCCCACAATAATCAGTAGTCCCACAATTACACTCCCGTCACCAAAAAGGTCCATTTACTCTTCTTTCTTCTTTCTTCTTTCTTCTTGCTTCTTGCTTCTTTCTTGATTGTAGTTTCAAAAACTGAGTCTCTCTCCTATTCAAGGCAACTTTATTCTTATGTTTTAAGTCTTTGAAGTGTATGTCTTTTTATTTTATTTATGTATGGTTTAATTAGTTCTTTATTCAATCATCCAATTCTTAAGTTTATTTGCCGTAAGTCAGGGTCCTCTGCTGTGTAGTCTTCTCTCAAGCAGGCTTAGCTCATCCACAATTTTACTTCCTCCTCGTACACGTGGGGATTCATCAAGCAGCAGACCCCTTTCACTCCTGCTTCAGATGTCACACTCCCCAGGATCTCTCATCCACTTTAAATCTTCTGGTAAAACAGGGGGATACTGTAACAGGTAATTAATTAACATTTTTAAAAATCTGTACTTCTTTCCTTGATGCTTAATCCTCCTCACTTCCACCTCATATTGCAACAGTTTATCTTCCTTTACCCAATTCAATTTCTAACATGTTTGAACCTTAAAAAGCATCTCAGTATTTTAACAAAGCAACCCCACAACATTCACTTTATCACAGCTCTCCCCACAAAATCTTCTAAATTTGAATGCATCTCAAATTGTCACTACTTTTTCTCTCAGACAGTTTCACAACTAATATCAAATTTTTTCCCCAAAAGATTTTCCCAATTTCTTCTCTCCCCGCGAGGGTATTTAAGTGGCCATCTTAAATACTCTCAACACATGATTTTTCCCTTTTCAATCTCGCCAGGCATTTGCAGACAATCAACCTCACACAACCTCATTCAACAATCTTATTCATCCCAAAACTGATTCCATACATACACTCATTTATTCTTTACTGCAATTCTCTTCTCAAAAGGGAATCTAATCATCCACTCCTCACACTTCTTTCTCACACATCTCAACAATTTTCTTTCATTATTTTTAATCCCTCTTTACTTCTGTACTAACATTTCATCACTACTGCATGACTTTCTTTTACATTCTCATTCTCTCTTTTCCCACATGGTAATCACACACTCTGGTTCTTCTCCTGTGATTAACCATTTCGCTCTTCTGACTTACTTTTTCCTTGCTTTCTCAACATTCTCTCAACATACCTTAACTTTCTTCTTGGATGGCTTTCTCTTACCCACATACTCGGTCTTTCCCCATCATGTATGGTTCCAGGTTTTCCTGAATTATCCTCTTTTTCCTTTTATTTGAAACCTGTGAAGATCATTTCTCTCACAACACAAACAGCTACACACATTCTTTTTCCTTTTTCTTTTTCTAACCACACACACATTCAAGTTTTCCAGAGAATGTATACAGACATTTTCCCCTTTTCCCAAAAGACAGACACATATTTCACATATTTTTCTTTTCTCTTTTTCCATTTTTTTTTTCCCATTTTCTTTTTCTTTTTGGGCTTTTTCCCGGAAGCCTATAACCATTAGTTTCTTTTCTTTATGAACATACTGACCTTTTACAAAGAGATAAAGCAACAACAGAAACAGAACAGACATACGGTTGCAAAGCAGCTAGCAGGGACAATGCATATAGACTCAGCCAGATTCCACAATACACAACACATAAGATCAACATAACAATTTCCCTTTACAAAGTGCACTTTTTCCCAACCTTAAGAGTGCGCCTTCTGCAGCGAACGCAACACTCAGGGGGGTTTTCTTCTTGAGGTCTGCAGTACCTCCTTTGAAAAAATGTTCCCCCAAACCTGTTTCCTCAGGCATATCCACAAATGCCTGTACCTTAAAAAGCTAGCTTTTCCCTTTTTCTGGAACTGCAGCTGTTTACTCCCAACGCCCTCCCAGTCAAGGAGCCAGCGAAGGAACAGGCCAGTGGAGGCGATTTTTCTTATGGGTACCCTTTTCGTCTCCCCTGATCCACACCTTGTCCAGCTCCTGAGTGAGAGAAAGCATCAGCTTCCAAAAGCTTACCTTTCCTTCTTCCTTTTCTCCAAGCCCCACGTTGGGCGCCAAATGAAGCAGAAGGGGTTTCCTCAAAAGATTCCAGGAGGAAGAGGAAGAAGGAAGAGACAGAGACAGCTTTGCAAGTTCACAGAATTTTAATGCTTACCCAGGGTAAGGGCACCTCAGCTCCAATCTGGCTGTTGAGGTACAAAAGACTGATCCAAACCACCCAGTATTTATAGCATAATTCTCAGGGTTACACATGCGCAGAAAAGCCCTAACCTTTACACAATCTAATCAGTTTGTCCCTGAATTGTGGCCAAGAACATATGTTGGCAGGAACACTTATTGGCAAAATATTATGTTTTCCACAACTTTCCCCTTACATCATCTGACCTCGCTCCCCAGATGTTGATTCACATTGATTTACATTGAACCATTAAAATGAATCATAACTTCATATATTTCTTCACACATATTATATTATATGATTCCACACATCTTCATTTCTGTGTCTTTAACTCATTAAAAGCAAGCATTCCCTTATTAATCCTCCTTAATTATCTTCCCAATACATTCACAATACATTTCATCTATTAAAAAGTGTATTTCATTTTTGTCTGCTATTTACTTCAACCAGACAGGAGGTGGCGCTGTTATACCATATCTTCAAATGTTCGCTTCTTCCTTAGGTTAATAATTATCAATCGTTCTTGGCACCCACCCTTATTAGGCTTCCCCAAATAGCTCCTGCTCTGACCTCGACTTATCCAAATATTGACACAAGATTAGGTCCCCAGCCTCCTGTCCTTTATACCATCTGTCGATTTTCCTTCCACCAGAGAATCATCTCTAAGATTCCTTCTTCACATTATTATTAAGAATCCCTTTTTTAAGGTAAGATTTCATTAATTTCATTAATTTCTATTTAGCTGCTGCCACAGTATTAGCTGGCCTTGATTTATTATTGTCTGGAATTCCCCTGCTTTTTGGGTGTTTTTCCTTTATTTACTCTACTGATTTTAGAGGTTTTTTTAAATATTAAATAGTCAGTCATAGCAGAGCACCTGATGAACCAACCTAGATATAGCATATTATTTGAGAACACAGAAATGCTGGACCACTCTAACAACCACCATGCCAGACTACACAGAGAAATGATTGAAATCCAAAAGCATGTGGACAACTTCAACAGAAAGGAGGAAACTACAAAAATGAACAAAATCTGGCTACCAATTTTTAAAAAACCTCTAAAATCAGGACAGTAAATAAAGAGTAACATTCAAAAAACAGGAGAATTCCCACTCTGGACAGTCCACAGATATATAAACGTCACTTGCCTAGTTTCCAACAAACCTCACAACCTCTGAGGATGCCACAGATGTGGGTGAAACATCAGGAGGGAATGCTTCTGGAACATGGTCACACAGCCTGTAAAATTCACAGCAACCCAGTGATTCCAGCCATGAAAGCCTTCAACAAAGCAAACCAATATTTAATATTCAACATCGTGTGTATAAACTGGAGCATACATGCAAATTTGTATGGATATCTTAAATATTCTGCCTAATGCTCCATTATAAGGAATGCCTAATATATTCATGTTTATTTTTGTTGAAAGTAGGATTATTCTGCCCATTCTTTTACGAAAACTAGTGCAAAGTCTCCACCTGGTGGCCATGCTTACAAGTCACAGCCTATTAAGCAAATGTTCACTTCTCCAGTGAAAAAGAATGTCTTCCTCACTGAAAAAATAATAATTTTACAGTCAGCTTTTTCACATTCCAGATTTTTTATCAGATTAATCTGTGAAGGAAATACATTTCCACCCCACAAAAAAAAATTTGGAGGAAAAAGTACATTTCTGAAAACACCTGCTTTATTCCACAAAAAGTCATAAAATGCCAAAAACTATCGAAATGCAAAAAGAAAACCCTCCAAAAAAAAAAAAAACCCTTCTGTTCAATGGAGATAAAATATTTGAAATTATTCATTACTTAATACTAGAACAAACAAAATATGATTTCTGTTCCAAAGCGATGTAGATGGATTTGTCATACACAGTTTGTGAGCCCTCCAACAGAAAAGAGAGAATGAGTCTTTGGGTGCATCTATCAAAATAACAAAGTAGAGTTGTTGTTTTAACCTTTTCCACCCAGTAATGGTGGTGCCTCACTTAACTATAGAGCCCGAGAATTCGTAGCATTGAGCCATGGTAGTTAAAGTAGTATCAAACCACATTACTTCTACCCTTTGTCATATCTTACTGAGGACAAGAAGTAGTTACTACTAGGGTGAGATTTTTTTCAGCATCAAAATGATGGTTGAGTTAAACATGACATGGGGTGCATCTATACACAGCATTCAACCATTTTCAAAGCATACATGCTTCTTAATCTTATAGGCTTTCATGCAGGGGTCCTCAAACGTTTTAAACAGAGGGCCAGGTCACAGTCCCTCAAACTGTTTGTATTCTTTTGGGAATGTTGCCTAATCCCCTTCCCTTGTTTTGGATGCTCAATCTCTATTGCAAAGTGCTCAACTGAATTTCTCCCACCCTAGACATTTCAGATATATAAATCCCACTTGCCTAGTAGTTTCCAACAAATCTCACAACCTCTGAGGATGCCTGCCATAGATGTGGGCGAAATGTCAGGAGATAATGCTTCTGGAACATGACCATACAGCCCGGCAATCTCACAGCAACCCACTGCTCAACTGAAAGTTTAAGCTATGCTAGACACTGGGGTACTGAAAGAAAATTTCTTCAGAGCAGTGCCCTCATTTTGTCTTCTTCCTGCAGAAATATAATACAAGAAAGAGGAAAGCTCTGTGCTGAAACACAGGAGCTTGGCCACAGAATAAGGGAGCCCTTGGATTAAAAGCTAAGAACTAGGCAGCTAGATCCTGGGACATCTTTTTCTTGCTCTATCCCACCAACTATTCAGCTATTTTTGTTTGGTGAAAAAGGAATCATCCTGGAAATTGATCTACATCTCTTGATTGAAAAAAAAAGGATTAAAACATATCAGCAGCGTATTTATATATTTGTACAACATAGCTCATCTAAAAAGCATGTCTATTAAAAGTGGCATTGTCCTTCCATTACGACTTTCCAATACAATTAAAATAAATAAATTCAGTAATAGCAAAAGATTTCTAATTTTTCCAGAAGCAAAATGTTCTGTCGAGTGTTGAACCAATGTGTTAAGTCTTTCTTCAAACATGTTCCCTCCAGTCAGGAATGAAAGACTCGATCATGGTGAAGAAACTGAAATATTCCTACTACATCCGCACATGCAAAGTCTCTTGCTGGGAGTATCTAGTATATAAAATGTACTCACTAGTAAAGAGGAAGAAACATCATAGGAGCTATATATATTTGCCATACAGAAGAAAGATTGCATTAGCAGTGAGCAGTTCAAATTAGTCCCTCTAAGGTTGTAACTGCCTTGCTTCACATTTAAAGACTCAGTCTTTAGAAAACTAAACTGGGAAGAATCTTCTGTAAAAGACAAGTCCTACAGTGAATGAAGTGAGGCAAATCAGGCATAGGATTAGGCTATTTAGGTAACATCAATTCCAATAAGACAACACAGCTTTAGTGTTAGTTAAACCCCTGAGCTGCTGAATTTGCTGACTGAAAAGTTGACGGTTCAGATCTGGGGAGCAGGGTGAGTTAGCTGTTAGCTCCAGCTTCTGCCAACCTAGGTGTTCAAAAACATGAAAATGGGCGTAGATCAATAGGTACTGCTTTGGTGGAAATGTAATGACTCTTCATGCCAGTCTATGAGGTGTCTATGAATGCCGACTCTTCAGCTTAGAAATGGAAATGAGCACCACCGCCCAGAGTCAGGCATGACTAGACTTAATGTCAAGTGGAAACCTTTACCTTTATTTACTATACCTTCAATAAATAAGTGTCTAAGGTGATACGGCTTCATCCAAACAAACATACAACATCATCTTTAGAATGGAAAAGACAGCTTCATTGGTTACAGCTATGGTGGGCTTGGCCCAAACGAAAGGGTCCCAGATGAAGGCATTGACCAACCAGTTGGTTGATGATACTAAAACTCCAGCCAACAAGCTGGAACCATGGAATGACAAGGGAAGTGGCCATGTGGGCAACCATACCTCGGTTGAAATACTTCCCCTGCCACCTGGGGATGCCATAAAGGTGCCTGCCCCTTGGAGAAGCATGGGCTGCCTCCATTGCACAGTCCATACATCCCCAAAGGGAACTCACATTTTTAATTACTAGTGCATTAAGGGCACAGTCACTCTAGGTCTCAGATCTAACAGTCATGACAACTGCTAAAGTCGACCACTTAAGGCCCACCTTCCACCAATTTGCAACAGTTGGAACCAGCCCAATCACACACACCCCTCCACCCCCCACCCAGGAATCCCATGCGCAGAAATCTTTTTCTTAATGTGAAGAGCATTTCAAGATTCATGACCACAGTCCTAACAAAGTGCACTCTTATACCCACTCTTTGAATTTTCCTGTTTCACGTGCATCTTGCGTTCTTCCTAAATCAGAGCTCATCTCCCCTCCCTTCTTGTAAACTCTTCCTACCCGCCAATTTTCCCAAATCACATTGAGTTCCTCTCCTCTCCCTTCTTGTAAACTCTCCTCCTGCCTGCCAAACCGCTGCTGCTCACCATGCACAATAAAAGAAACATACATTACAAACAGCCTGTAGAAAATTATAAACACTGTAATGTACATGAGCTTCTATCTCTCCAGCCTCATAACAGTCCCCACTAGGACTCCACACTCAACAAACATATTAGCAGCTACTAATGGCATCTGCATTCTGCTGCCGCAGCGCCATCTATTTTAAAGCTACTGACGCCATCTGAAAATGAGCACCACCCTAGTATAAAAATAGCAGGGTCTAGACCAGGCATGGGCAAACTTCAGCCCTCCAGGTGTTTTGAATTTCATCTCCCACAATCCCTCACAGCCTACCAGATGTTAGAAATTGTGGAAGTTGAAGTCCAAAACACTTGGGAGGGCCAAAATTTGCCCATACCCGGTCTAGACCCCGAATGAATAGGGATCCCTTCAAAGTCCTGCCCGAGCACAATTCCCCTCACTGAAAGCCCTGCAAATGAACTATGCACCCCTTCCTCATTTGATTGCACTTGGAAGGTCTTATCCAGTGCATTATGAAGTGCATGTGGAGAGGGTGAGGGCTACCTTATTGGTCAACTAGTCCAGTAATCTTTAGCCTAGAAGCAAGAAAGGACTATATTTCCCTTTGTATAAAACCCACTGTCCATTAGTCTTCTCCCCTCACTCCTCCACCCCAGTGGTTATCTCTGACTAGACCCTAAAAAAGGGTATTGAATTAAAGTTGTTCTGCTTTTTCTGTAGCCCTATCAATCACAGCACCTAGGTGAGCTAACCAACTTGCCAAATCTACCAAGTATTCCATCACTGCTACCTCTTCCTCTTGGAACTCCCTTGCTTTCAGCCTCTGGGAGCTCACTACAGATGTTGTCTTTGCAGTCTTTCTTTCTGCCAACTCTGGCAAGTCCTTTAAAGCCATTATCTCTGCAAAGACTCCCCTGATGCCAGTGTCATTCCCTGCACCGTTTTCAGCTCCTACTGCACTGGTATTCAGAAGATGAATGCCAGCTTAAAAAGAACTCTGCTCAGCCTGAATAAAACCTAGTTTTCATTCTGATTGGCCTTAGCAACCAATGAAATCAAACTTCAGCCACTGCATGCCACTCCCCAATTGGCCCAAAGCACAGGCTCCCTAGGAAAGGGAAATGTAAATTACAGATGCCACATTGCAGACAACCATGCTTATGCTCTGCCTGCTCCAAATTGCCATCATAGGGTAGGTCGTGTGGCCCAATAATAATGTGACATCACTCCTTTGAACAATTAAAAAAAACTGTTTAGGACAACCACTCCTCCTTCAGAACCAGCAATAATTTTAAAAGAGAGTGCTTGCTCAGCTCAACCATGCACAACGCAATCAATCTCAAAGCTGTAGCGAATTACATCAAAGGGATTTCCCTAACTTCTTTAGTTCTAGAAAAGAATAGCTAGATTTTCATTTCTGCCCCTCAACAGAATACATCCCAGTTCCTTCCCCTGCAGGTGCTAGCTTTTTTAGATGTGAACAAAGGATTATTTCCTACTGTAAGGATTCACTGTCCCTAAAGTATGATGTTAAAACATAAGGACAACAGCCAACACACATTGTGCCATTATTTTCTGATGTTTTTTAAGGAGAATATTTTTTGTATCCAATTCCAGGTACACTTATTTAACAGAGGCCTTATTACATGTGCTGTTCTTGATGAATTATTCTTGGTAGGAATCAAGAGAAACATCTTTTTGACAGTTGTATCACTTTTTAAGGGCTTGAACACCCTAAAATCCTTCCAAAATCCAATCAAGATTAGCCCCAGATAGTACTTAGATGACGCATTCCAAATGCATGGCTGAATATGGCCATCATTTTATGGGGCCTGTGAGGCTTTCAATGCCAGGGCAACATAAACTTATAAGTCTTACAATTGCAACTGGCCCTTTGAAGGCAACCAGTAGGCTGCTGTGGACCTCAGTGAAAATGAGTTTGACGTCCCTGACTAAGATGAAGCCACCAATGTAATAATAGATGCTATAGATCAGTGTTTCTCAACCTTCGTACTGCTGTGACCCTTTAATACAGTTCCTTATGTTGTGGTGACCCGCAACCATAAAATTATTTTTGTTGCTACTTCATAACTGTAGTTTTTCTACTGTGATGAATCATCATGTAAATATCTGACATGCAGGGTGTATTTTCATTCACTGGACCAAATTTGGCACAAATACCCGATATGCCTAAATTGAATACTGGTGGGGTTGGGGAAGGGTTGACTTTGTCATTTGGGAGGTGTAGGTGCTGGAATTTATAGTTCACCTACAATCAAAGAGCATTCCGAACTCCACCAACGATGGA
Organism: Anolis sagrei; assembly: GCF_037176765.1. Lineage (NCBI taxonomy): Eukaryota > Metazoa > Chordata > Lepidosauria > Squamata > Anolidae > Anolis > Anolis sagrei. Next base: position 136,909,431 of record NC_090021.1, on the reverse strand, counting down.
ATTGAACCAAACTTGGCACACAGAACTCTCACGACCAACAGAAAATACTTGAAGGGTTTGGTAGGCATTGACTTTGAGTTTTGGAGTTGTAGTTCACCTACATCCAGAGAGCACTGTGGACTCAAACAATGATAGATCTAAACCAAACTTGGAACGAATACTTAATATGCCCAAATGTGAACACCAGTGGAGTTTGGGGAAAATAGATCTTGACATTTTGGGGTTATAGTTGTTGGAATTTATAGTTCACCTACAATCAAAGAGCATTCTGACCCCACCAATGATAGAATTGGGCCAAACTTCCTACACAGAATCCCCATGCTAGTGCAAGCCTTCCTCCAGCCTCACACATTCTCACTTGTGCATATGCGCACTATGCTGTCATGTGCCAAGCATGTCTGCTCTCCCCTCCCTGCTAGGTGTCTCAGAAACAGCCTTCCACTTGGCTGAGAGGCTGGCCAATCACAGTAGGAGGACTTTTGGTGGGAGGATTTATTTATTTACTCTATTTATATACCGCTTTTCTCAGTTCTCGGGCAGCTCAAAGCGCCATCTGTTTTTAAAAAAGGAAGAGAAAGACAAGCAGAGATCTTCAGCCTTCTCTGCCAAAGGGGTTCCTAAAACCATCAGAAATATATGTTTTCTGATGGTCTTTGGCGACCCCTCTGAAACCCCCTTGCAACCACAGGTTGAGAAGCGCTGCTATAGATGGTATTTCAGACAAAGGAACTGGAAAAACAACCTGAGCACTTTTTGTCTAGAGGAAACCCTATGAAATCCATAGGGTCACCATAAGTCAACAAGCAACTAACATTTTCCTTAAATATTTAAAATATTCCTTTCAGAAAGCCTTTGACTAATTGAAACATCATTTCAACCAATCTTTGAATTGTTGAACTACTATTTACTGTTGTGTACTCGATGTGCTTGAAAGGAATTATTATTGTCTTGTTTCCTTCTGCAATTTTGTATTTACATATTGTGGGTATAGCTGTATTCTATGACCTACTTTTGTGAAGAGAAAATGGGATGCAAATTATTTTTAAAACATGCCTTGCACTGTATCTTATCTAGTACAGACACACACCAGATGTTGGTCCTTGAATTCCCACAGGGACTTATGCATCAATGTTTAAGTACACATCACTGATAAAAAAAAAGTCAAGGCCAATTCCATCCTGCTCTTAGTGTTAAAATAGCATCCACAATTATAACAAAAATGCCTATCTTATTATATATTCTGGGCCATATGGCAATAGAACAGATTACCCACCTTCTTGACTCCTTAAGACCTCATTAAATTTACAGCACACGATTTCTGAAATACTTACTTATTCATCTCTACTACTAAGAAAACTCTAAAGAAGCAGAGAGACAGTGTCATAATGAAAAGCAAGAAGACAACCTTAACTTTTACTATAGCTTTATTGTTATTGCAGTAAGTAATTCAGTTCACTGAAATTAAAAAATGTTTTTATTTAAGCAGAGCTATAATGGCTAAACATAAATATTTTAGGACTATGTGCTAATGCTTTTATACATTCAATTGTGCCCTAAGACATTTTTTTTCAAATTGATATTCAGCTACAGCAGAATTTTTAAAGTCATATGAGATTATACCAGTACACAGTTTATACAGGAAATCTGAACAAGAACCAAATGCCCATATTCTTCTTTGGAGTTAAGACTCGTTGCACGGAAATCCCTATAGATGAAGTACAATTGTAAGAATCAACAGTTTCTACTCATAATTTCGAAGCACTGTTTAAAATAGTGCCTCAAAATGAAAAAAATAGTGAGATATGTTGATTTAGATAGATGAATCACAAGTTAGTGTGACATGTTGATTTACCACCTCATCAAATAGGCTACTTTGCCTGTCGTATGCTGCTTGCTCCCTCCTTTCAGGATGAAGCCCATTACGAAGTGCACATGTACTTCCAGCCAAGCTCTGTTGGGAAAAAGTAGAGCAAAATATGTATCTCAGTGATGAGGCAACATGTGACACTTCCCGTGTTGTCTTCAGGACAATGGAAGCCAGAGAGCAACATTTACCCCCGTGAGATGGGGTTTAGAGTAAGTCGCACAAATTTAGGGTGTGGAGCAATGGGTTCTCCACACCCTCCATCGAGAATTCGCCACATTGTGTGGCAAATCCATGGGCCTTTGTGATGAGGGCCTTAGATAGGTATATGTATCACATTTGTGTGTAGGATTGCTGAAAACCATTTAATTGGATTTTTCATTTTACATTTATCGCTAGCTGCCATGAGTCCCAATATAAAGAGAAAAGCAAGATAAAAAAATTAAGTAAATTAAGTAACTATATAACAAAACTAAAAGTAAACCAGCTCTAATAAGCTTGGGGTGGGGGTATTCTCAAATGGAAATCTATCAAGCCTTAAGTGGAGCTTCCCCTTCCAAATGTAGCTGTGGACAAATCCACAAAGACAATCAAAAAGTCAACAAATAAATGCATGTCTAAAACTTACAAAATTACAATTTATGGGAGCACATAAAATGCCTTTATGAACGTTCAGCACTGGCTTCCCTTATAACTAAATATATGAACTCCCCATGGCACATATGGAATAAAATGTGCTAGATACTTTAGATAAACTTTGTCCCAGTATACAAGACATACCAATTTCTTACTGCTAAACATATCAACATATATTACATTTGTGTGCATTAATGTTTGTAGCTAGATTTTTAATAGCTGTACTCAGTTAACATGTGATGATTCCTAGTCACCTGAGAGGAAGAAGGGGAATGTTAAAATGTCAAAACATGTGAGAATGTGTAGCTTGATCTGTATTTTACAGTAATTTTATTTAGTGGCTATGATTTTATCTCCTTTCTCTCAATACAGGGACTCGTGGTGACTAAGAATAAATTTTAAACAAGTAATAAAGTTACTTGTTAATAGGAGTCAAAATGTAGTTAAATTGTATCAGATCAATTACGTCAAGACACTTTGCAAAGCATGGGGCTACGTCCTTAACACAGGACAGAACCTAAGAGTAAACTACAACTGTGCTTAAAGCAGAAATCCAAAAAAAAAAAAAAAACAAAAAAACAGGAATTAGACACAGAAAGGCTGATGCTTCTCTCATTGCTGCATTCCCTATGTAATCTTATATACATAAGATTATAATCTTGGCCCCTCCCCCTTCTGGCACCAACGGCTGCTCTGGCCAGAGAGAAGACAGAGGGGAGCAGAAGACACTGCCATCTTGTCTTCTGCCTATATCATCACTTGAGAGGCCCCTCCCCCTTCTGGCACCAACGGCTGCTCTGGCCAGAGAGAAGACAGAGGGGAGCAGAAGACACTGCCATCTTGTCTTTACTAATAATATAATATAGTATATTGTATATACATATAATATTTATAATATTATAATGTAATACAATATAATACTAGTAATAATAATTCAATATTATAATTATAATTATATATTTAATTACATGTAATATTACTAATAATATTACAATATAATGGTATAGTGCAATATAGTAATATATACTGATATTGTACTTTGCTAATAATATAATATATTGTATGAAAATATATATTGTAAGCCGCTCTGAGTCCCCTTCGGGGTGAGAAGGGTGGCATATAAGCGCCGTAAATAAATAAATAAATAAATATACAAGAAATTCCATCTTCAGTGACAGCCTATCACAGTATTTCTATCAAGTACAATGTACTGGTGTGTTTCATAAACTAGTTTATTTTTATTTTGCATTTCTAAAAGTATAGACAATTACCAACCATCATTAGGGGTTTTAAAAAAATATTAGCCTTTGTCCACCAATGTCACAGAAGGCAGTCAGAAACAAATATGGCATTCCCTTCCTCTATTCTTTCAAAAACAAATCAATATTCAGCTAACTGATAAACAGCACAATTAAGTCAGGAAGAATAAAATACAATGGAACAAAAAACGGCAGCAATACTTCATACTGATTTCAAGTTCATTGATCTTTGTCTTAAAATCTTAGGAGTATGCTGGAATATTTACACAGCAACATTGGCATTTTTCCCTGTAAAACAGTTGACTCATGTCCAAAATGATTATGTGTTTCTAATACTGCAAATCCTTTCAGCCAGGTTTTTACCTGGAAAGAAAATCACTGAGAGAAAAATATATAAACAAAGGCACAAGCCACACTTGTTTACACACAAAGAAAAAAAAAGGTTTTGAGTCGCCCTAGGGCTGAGAGCGACGGTTAATAAGTGCAAGTAATAAATAAATAAATATCACAAAATAATTTTTCAAAAAGAATCAGGGTATGCTTCTAAACCAGTGATTCTCAACCTGTGGGTCGCAGCCCAGCAGTGGTGGGCCACAAGAACGAAATTCCGGTCCACAAAGCTCCTTCCTCTTTATTTATTTTATTTTACTTATTTTATTTCCGCTCTTTTCCATAGAGCTAACCGGTCCTGCCCCTTTTGGTACTAATGCTGGAGAGTGGTGCCTGTTCAAAGTGGGCCCTGTTCAAGTGGGCCCTGGTCAAAGTAGGCTCTGGTCAAAAAGAGGTTGGGAACCACTGTTGTAAACAAACTAGATCTTGCTGTTTAGTTCTATTTTCTTAAACCTACCTTGTTTATCCTTAATGTCTAAGGTAGTGTTCATAAATAAAAACTTCCAGAGAACCTGTCTGTAGGCACTTGGATAGATTCCTGCAAAGTAGAGGAGAGAAATTAAAAAGTGTTGTATATGGAAAAGAGAGGGGAAAGCGCTCAGGCCTTCTGAATTAATGTTTCATTCCAGACCAAGTGGACACTGTTAGCATTAAAGAACAAGGTTCTCCCGAGATCATTCTGAGCAGAGAAAATGATTACAGAATTAAAATTAAACTGAGCTCAGTCCTTTCACAACAATGTCCATTCTTGAACTGCCCCAAACACATTTTGTTATTGATACAGTTCAACTGCAAGCAACAAATCTGTTGTTTTACAATTACATATCTTAGCAAAGTATACCCTAATCTACTTTCAACCCATCCCTAGCCTATCCTGTGCAAAGTCCTGTGAATACTTAGGTCCCATCTACACTGACATATAATGCAGTTTAACTGCATTCTGAAACTGCATTATATGCCAGTATGGATTAAGCCTTGGAGACACTATTAGAAGTAATATTTAAAAAATCAATGGCCATATATAAGTTGGGTTCAACTGTCCCTACCCTTTCCATGTTATGCTATAAATTCTGTCTTGTCTGTCTCTTACTATCTCACACACAATCTACCTAGCTATTATCTGGGAATTTGGTACAATCCATATATCAATATAGCAAATTGCATTCAGCACCACTTTCGACTGCTCTTGTGGTTCTCAAGCTGTGTGAGTCCCCAGGTGTTTTGGCCTACAACTCCCAGAAATCCCAGCCAGTTTACCAGTTGTTAGGAATTCTGGGAGATAAAGGCCAAAACATCTGGGGACCCAAAGGTGAAAACCACTGTACAGATAAACTTGAGAAACAATTCTCCAGAGCTGGCAACTAAAATGGGCAAAAGGAGCAAAAGCTATTTTAAGAAACATTTGAAACTGACCTCTCTCATTAAGTATTTATGTGTTTGGCTCTCTTCGTGAATCTGTATCTCTGCAATCTTGAGAGTCAGTTCAGAAACAGCAGCTTCATTTCTGTCACAACCATTGTCAACTACACTTTTGTCATAATTAAAGCAAATTCCATTGCTTCTTCTGTTATCACATGATAATGTCTTCTGGTCTCTTTTTTTCTTAGAATGTTGTTTTTTGGAAGGTTTCTTTCTTGAAATTTCATCAGCAACACATTTGAAAGGCAAATCTTTTTTTTGTAGATCTGACAATACACTTTCTGCATTAGAGCTCTTCCGACCAGGTGCCTGAGACAGGTCACAAAGATTTTGTGAGTTCAGGAAGTCAGTGTTTGCACAATGAACTGACTCAAAAGAAGCTGTTTTAGTATACACTGCACAACCAGAAGCAACCAATGTGTCTGCTGCGTTGTCCTGCCCGCAGAAAACATCTACCCCTAATTTTAGTCCATGATGGTGCTGACTGAACTGGAATGTGAGATCTTTTCTCTCAAAAAATTCTATAATTTTAAGTTTTGCATCATAATTCCAGTCATTTCCACCAGCAGGTGAGATTCCAAATAAACAGGAAGGATAAGTTAATCGTGGTAAGCTAATAAGATTTTCTGGGATAATTTTCAACTTGTGGATATCAGAGATAGGAATGGAATCTGATAATCCATCATCAACAAAAGTAAGTATTAAAGTATTGGAAACTTTTGAGACCTCAGAAACTTCAACTCGATTCCATTCTGCATCAGCCTCAGTCTTTATCAAACAACAGACACCAGGAACAATGAACTCCTCTGGCATAGTTGCCAAGTTTTCTGGAAGGCTGGACAGTAGCATAAACAATGTTTTGAAATCTTTAAAGGAATCTTCTAACTGAATGCAGAAATCTGAGGGGTCAGTGACTGATGTGACAAATCCAGCATACTGTTGATTCACCTGGAATGATGCCCAAGCAATTAAATGTCGTCTGAATGACAAGTCTGGTACTGTTTTATCCACCAGTAAATTTTCTGATATATTGGATCCTTCTAAAGAGCTATGCAAAATGTGTTGACTCCAATACTCCAAAAGCAGAATCTCATCTATTAAAATGTCTACTTCCCAAATAGAAGCCAATTCTATGTATTTAAGAAATAAGAATGTGAAAATATGATGTTTCAAAATGGATGCCATAGTCTCATAAAACAGACCGCCTACATTTTCTATCCAAATCCATCTGCAAAGCACCGCATTCCTTGGGACACTTCTGATCTTGCCACTCAACATCCGTACATCATGTACTGACACCACTTCAAGTTTTCCCAAATCCATGAAAAATACCAACATATGCTCATTTGAAATTCTTTTAACAACTTCAGAGCGATACCATTTCAAGGTTTCCTGAGATTTTGTCAGGCATTCTAATCCTTCTGCAATGTTTTCTTCTGCAAGTAAAAAGTTCTCCCTAGCATCCTGAGCAGCCATCACATCTAAATCAGCAAGTATTTGTGCATCCTTTTTCAATATTACATAGAAGTTTCCATTTCTTGTCATAAACTGTATTTCACCTATTTCTTTCTGCCCAGGTTTTATTTTTTGGTAGGGAATTTGAGACAGACTTTCCCACATATCTGTGATCTGATGACTTGGCACAGGTATTTTCTGTAAACTTATGCTGGCTTCTATTTGCATTAACTCACTTATAATAGATACACCATTACAGAACACATTGATCTCCCACTGTTGGTCATGCTGTTGCAAAAATTCAAATACAAGCTGCTGATCATCTACTTTACTGGACAAGTAGGCAGCAGCATCACTACTCCAGCTTTTATCTTTGGCTTTGCTAAGAAAACAATGTATACTGAGTCTTGGAAAATGTAAGAAATCCTTTTCCATCTTAAAGATTTTTGATGAACTCACTGTTGATGTGTTACCATAATCAATAAACTCTACTTCAAAACACTCTTCTGATTTAATCTCTTTAATAACAGCTCTATATATGCAACAGTCAAGTTGATACTCTGCTAAAACAACATCACCTATCTCAAGATCAGCAACTGTCTCTGGCTCTAGAGCCAGCTTGCCTTCATTCAGTTTCTCAGCAAGGTGCACAATCATATCTTCATGCTCTGCACAATGAACATAGAAACTTAATGGACTTGTTACAAAGGAAATGTAACCTAAAATTTTGGAATTTGTTTGAATAGGATCTTGCTTAAGACTAGAGTACTTTGGCCTACAAGCGCTACTCCTTTCTTGTTCAGATGGGCTTAATGTCAGTACAAGTGATTCAGTAGTCTTATTTTCATTCACAGCTAATTTGTTATTAGGGTGATCAATTGCTTGAACCAAGATATCTGCCTTTTTTGAGTTTACTGGGAGCTTTACAGGCTGTTTCTTAAGGACAATGATTTCTTCTCCAAATGTACTTAATTTCTCAACACTAGCACTGTTTTCTGATCTTGTGTTCATTTTAACTTTATTTTTGACGTTTGCTTGATTTGCATTTAACTTTACTTCAGGTATCATTTTCTTCTTCGTGGCAGACTTTTCTCTACCCCTGCTTATAACTTTTAGGTCCTTGTCACCCTTATTTTGCTTTAATAATTCTTTGATCTTCCTATTTATTTGTAGATCTTTATCATACAATTCCACAGCAAGCTGCCCATCAGATTCTTTAGATACTATCACTGCTTTAAGATTTTTGCTCAAGTAATTCTTTTCAAACCACTTGTTTATTTCAACTGGGATTTCTGTATCTTTTAAATCTGAGAGATAACACCGAATAGCTTGCATAGGGGCAAAGAGTAATTCTGAAGCATGTTCTGGAATAGCAACCAAATCATTTTTGGCAACTAACTGTTTATTTCCAAAGTCCACAAAGTAAACTTGACAGTAATCTGATGATTTCACGGGAAATGCTAAAGCTCTGTAGAAGAGGCCATCTTCAAAATACTTGGCCAAGCATATCTTTGTTCTTATTTTGTGTGTACCATTTGTCATTTGGATAATCTCTGTAACCTTTTTCAACAGCTTGTCTATATCCTCTGCATTTCTAGTAAGCTGGCAACAGAATTCTGTAGGGCTGCATATATGGCTTACAAACACCTCCTCTTCATTTCCAATTTTTATATTAAAAAGTGAATAGTAGAAACTGTACAATGAGAGAAATGGTGTGAGTGATCTTGTACATTCAAAGGAGTTGAACTGTATGTGACTGCGTCCTATGAGAAACTGCTGTATACTAGCAAATGGAGTCCGCAACTCAACCACATAATATAGACCATGGGGACTCATCATTAGCGCAGCAATTGTACAAGTCAGTAGCTCATTGGAAGATGAGACAAAATGTTGGAAATCGCTATATACCTCCTCAGTCCAGTTGAATGGATCAAAGATTAAGGATTTGCTAACTATATTAAGACAACATGTGAATGCTTGACATTCCAGTGTCAGAAAATCTGGAAGAATAGCTTGAAGGTCTTTCACCAAAACTTTTTCCCAGTTGCCATAGTCTACAAATACAACATTAACTTCAGTTGTTGATAAATGTTTCAATACTGCAGCTCTGTACCACTTTCCATTCTGAGAATGTTTCACAACACAGGCAATGTGTCCATTTTCATATGGGGTGTTTTGAGCATTATAATGACGTTGAATTTGCTCCATCAAGTTATTTAGCTCTGGCAATTTATTCTTGATCTGACATGAAAAGTGACCTGGTGAAAAACTATGAGAACACACCACATCAAGTACAGTTCCTGGTTCAAATATAAACTCTTTATAAGGCTTCTGAATGTCAGTTTTCTCAAATTTTCTTCCACATTTATTATAAAGTGAGCTTTCTGTCTGCGTTGAACTAAAACCAGACTCTTTGATGGCGTGATCAATATTCAATAATTTCTCATTCTGACCAGCACTGTTACATGTCACAATTTTGTTCTCCTGAGTACAAGATTTAAAATTTGCTCTTCTAATGTTATGTTTTGGTTCCTGTTCTGGGTAAACACTGATTGCTTTCAGCAATGGATGCTGTTTTACTTCCCATCCTGCATGTCCAGCCTGAACCATAAGTTTGAGAACATCATCTTGCTCTGGGCCATTCCCACACCGTACATGGACAATGTACTGATTTCCTTTTTTTTCAATGGGGTGGAGTGTGAGTAGTTTGCCTGTCACAATGTTTGCAAAATAGTCACTATCTTTATTCAGCCATATGCCTTCAATTGAAACTGCATTAGCAAGGGAACAATATATGGCTAAAGCTGGTAATTCCTGAAGCTCAGGGAGCAAAATTCTCACATCACAAAGAGGCACTATTTCAGTGTTCCCAAAATCCAAAAAACTAACATCAACACTTCTGTTTTTCACTTCTGTGATAACAGCCCTGTAAAAATGCTTATCTTGACCAGACCGGGCACAGCACAGCTTTCCAGGTTCTGGGTTTTCCAAAATTTTATCATCCGTTTCATCTGCATCATATGCATCTGCTATTTTTTTCATCAATGCTTCAAATGGATCTCGACAATCATTAGTTTGAACCCAGAATCTTGATGGATTCAAAACATGCACTGTAAAGGCAAGACAGTCAGACTCTATTTCCATTTCTGCTGTCTTGAAAGACATTTTCGAAGGCGAGCATACTAAAGGAGAGTCCCTTTCATCTGAAGAATGTCCTGACTCTATGGTATTCTTAAAACTACATTCAGAAAATGCAAGGCTTCCCCCAGAAGTTGTGTCCCTGCATGTGTAAAAGGGTTCCTTGTTAACAGGACAACACTGTGGGACCACATTATCTTCCCATGACAGGTGTTCAGTATTCATTACATGATGTTTATGCAAAGTAACATAATACAAGCATTCCTCAACGTTGAAAAGATCAATCTGGACATAAACAGGACTTTGCCTTAACAGTGTCTCCTTAAAAATTTCTAGTTGATTATGTCTTACAGATTCTTCCTGATCATTGAGACACGAGAGTGCACAAGTGAATGAAAACCCAGGCATGGAAATGAATTCGGGTTGAAGCTTCAAAAGGTAATTGGGTGGTACAGCTTCACAGCTGCCAAAATCCATAAACCACACCTTCACTTTGTTATCAGGAAGTAGCTGCTGTATCACCCCTCTGTGCCACTGACCATTTTTTCGTCTTGCTGCACAAAGGACTCCAAGACTCTCAAAGGAGAGATCACTTTCTGTGCTAAGAGATTCATAAAAGGAAGACATGCGTGTTGCCAACATATCCAGCTCCATCTTCTGTCTCAGCAACTGGCAGTAAAATTTACTTGGACTGACTGCCACGGTTATTTTTACTTTCTCCATCTTATCAACAGATAAGAGTGGCTGAAGACTTTGCAGAATTTGTTCTGGTTCAGTTCCAGCACTGAATAATACAGAGTCTGGCTGTGTGTATTTCTGCTGCAGTAAATCTGGCATTTGTTTACAAAGAGACTCCTTTGGAAATTCAGTTAACATTTGTACAATAAGACAGAATGTATCTCCATCAACAACTTTTCCCAATTTCAGGTCAACAACATCACTGGTTATTTTTGGCACATCGAGGAGAAATGTTTGATGTGGAAGGATGGCTTGTATTTGGCCTTTAATCCGCATGTTTCTGAATGCTGAAAAGTAATTGAAAGCTTTTGGAGTCCATTTCTCATCAGCTGGTAGCACATTTGCAAAAATGCCCAAAACCATCTTTGGAGGCAGTTGAAATAGCTCATCAGTGGCAGAAGCAATGTGACTTTCATGAACTGTCAATACTCTCCCACTGTCTATCAGAAATACCTCATAGGTATAGATCTTTTTTTGTACTACTCTTCCCCTGGACCATTTTCCAGACTTCGGGTCTTCGACTAAACAAGCCTCACCAGTGCCAATGCTTTCTTTCACCTTTGGCACCTGCTGAATTTCACTTTGCAGAATGTGGTAGTCAATCTCACATTCTGTGTAATACTGCCCTTGAAATTTCACAAGAACTTCATTTGGGTGGTAGTATATGTCAGTAATCTTCACGTCTACCTCTAGAAATTTTGTTGAAAAAGATGAATCCATTTCAACTGCAAAAAAAAAAAAAAACACAAAATGTGACATAATCAATAACATTTTTAAAAAATCAGGACTGCCTTTAACAGTGCCCAAGTTCCGTCTAACTTAGATCCATCAACTCTAAACAGCAGTAACACCTCTTCCACAGACTCATATTAATTTTAATACATGCAATGAAATATTTCACTACGAATCTTTTATTGACATAGAATATCTCTTGTCTATATTGCATAACCTGTTCTCAGAGGTCTGAATGTTTTCCTGGCAAAATACATCAAAATCACACTGCTGTGATGCAGCAGTGAGGATGGTCAGGAAATCTTGTGAAGACTTATTTTTCACTTTTGATTTATTTTATATTTTAAGAAATTCGAAAAATTATATTTATCTTATAGGACACAAGCCCAAAGCTCTTCATGGCCAGGCCTTTGCTGCAAGAAACGAGAAAGTACAACAAAACTTCAAGAATGGGACAAATACCCAAAGTCACCCAATTTGTGGCATTGAATTAACTAGCCTCTTGCCCAAAAATATATCTATATTGTGTGGTGATGCTATAATTTTATATAAAAATGGAGAAAGTCAAGGGGAAAACCATGGGAGGACTGGTGTGTGTGAATATGTGCCTTCAAGTTGCCTGTTGATTTGTGGCAACTTTGAGAATGTAATAGGGTTTTCTTAGGCCCCTTCCACACAACTGTATAAAATTTACATTGAACTGGATTATATGGCAGTGTGGACTCAGATAATCCAGTTCAAAGCAGATATTGTGGATTATCTGCCCTAATATTCTGGGTTATAGTTATATGGCTGTGTGGAAGGAACACTCAGAAATTTGGTTTTCCCAGTTCCTTCATCTGAAATATAATCCACAGCCCTTGAAGCAGTCTCCTTTCCAAGCACTAACTATGCTAACCCAGTTCAGCTTCCAAGATAGGGCAAAATAGATTATGGAGAGAATCAACATAAAGAGAGGACCCTTTGGATACATGCAATGATTTCGGGTAACCCCAAAGGCCTTGTCACACTATCCTGAGACTCTGGCTTCATCTACACTGCTCTATAAGCCAGGATCTGATCCCAGATTATCTGCTTTGAACTTGGTTACATGAGCCTGCACTGCCAGATAATGTGGGATAATAAAATAATTGTGATAAGATCCTGGAATATAGGGCAGTGTCGATCCAGCTTTTATTTTAGACCCCTTCTACACAGCCATATAATCGAGATTATCAAAGCAGAGAATCCACAGTATCTGCTTTGAACTGGATTATGTGAGTCTAAACTGCCATATAATCTGGTTCAAATCATATAATCTGGATTTTATATGGCAGTGTAGAAGGACCCTTCTACACTGCCATATAATCCAGAATATCAATTAAAATAGGCCCCTTCTGCCCTGCCACACAAAATCTACATTATCTACTCTGAACTGGATTTGCTTTGAACTGGATTACGTGAGTCTATTGTCCAGTTTAAAGCAGATAATCCGGATGTTATATGGCAGGGTATTTTAATTGCCATGGGAACGACCTATGGAATCCTGGGATTGGAAGTTAAGGGGGAGGGGGAGTTAGTGTTCCCAGCCAATGAACTCTCAGGCCTTACCAGACAATCTCCACATCAACACTGACAAAGAAACAACAAGAAATACTGTTTACTCACAAGCATAAAGAAATTACATATATTAGAAACCAATACTTTCTCGTTACTTTATTTTCCAGATCACCAGGCTAAGTCACAGCAACCCATGGCGGGGGACAGCTAGTCTAGTATAAAAACATGAACCTCAGTTTACAGTTATGGCATTTAAAGCGACATTGTATTTTAGTGAAGAGCCCCAACTCTCAAAAGCCCCAGGGCCCTTCCAGACACCCAAATCACCCAGAATATCAAGGCAGAAACCCACAATATCTGCTTTGGACTGGGTTATCTAAGTCTACACTGCCATATATCCCAGTTCAAAGCAGAAAATGTGGTATTTTATACAACTGTGTGGAAGGGGCCCCTGCTATCTTGGCCAATTGTCAGAAATTATGAGAAATAAAGTCCTTCCAAACAAATAAAAACAAACAAACAAACACTGAAAACACAAACTTTGGGAGTCGAGTGCACTGTGATAAGGCCCTGACAGCCTCTATAGGTGCATCCACTGTAGGCTTAATACAACGTGGCACCACTTGAAATGCTGTGGAGTCACAGGGATTGTAATTTTGCAAGGCCATTGGCCTTCTCTGCCAAATGGTGCTTCAGCAAACTACACATACCGGGTTCCTATAACACCGAAGGCCCTTCCACACAGCCCTATATCCCAGAATATCAAGGCAAAAAAAATCCCACAATATCTGCTTTGAACTGGGTTTTCTGAGTCCACACAGCCAAATATCCCAGTTCAAGGTGGATGATGTGGGATTTTATTCAGCTGTGTGGAAGGGAACTGGGTTATCTGAATCCACACTCAGATAATGTGGGAATTTCTGCCTTGATATTCTGGGATATAGGGTGTGTGGAAGGGCCCTGAGCAAGAAGTGATATCACATGGCATCCCTTCTACAGTGTAGCTTTCCCAACGTTTGGGAAAACCTCCAGGAGTTTTTGGCTTCCAATTCCCAGACCTGCTGGGTCAATAAGGGATGATGGGATGTGCAGTCCAAAACAGCTGGAGGGCCACAGTTTGGGAACCACTGACTCCACTGTTGTCTGACATCCCTTTAACTGAGGCCCCTTCCACATAACTGTCTAAAATCCACATTGAAAATGTGGGGTTTTCTGCCTTGCTATTCTGGGATATAGGGCTGTGTGGAAGGGCCTTTAGATAACCCAGTTCAAAGCAGAAAATGTGGGTTTTTCTGCATTGCGATTCTGGGATATAGGGCTGTGTGGAAGGGCCTTCAGATAACCCAGTTCAAAGTAGAAAATGTGGGTTTTTCTGCATTGCGATTCTGGGATATAGGGCTGTGTGGAAGGGACTTCAGAAAACCCAGTTCAAAGCAGAAAATGTGGGTTTTTCTGCCTTTATATTCTGGGATATAGGGCTGTGTGGAAGGGCTTTCAAATAACCCAGTTCAAAGCAGAAAATGTGGGTTTTTCTGCCTTGCTATTCTGGGATATAGGGCTGTGTGGAAGGGCCTTCAGATAACCCAGTTCAAAGCAGAAAATGTGGGTTTTTCTGCCTTGCTATTCTGGGATATAGGGCTGTGTGGAAGGGCCTTCAGATAACCCAGTTCAAAGCAGAAAACGTGGGTTTTTCTGCCTTGCTATTCTGGGATATAGGGCTGTGTGGAAGGGCCTTCAGATCACCCAGTTCAAAGCAGAAAACGTGGGTTTTTCTGCCTTGCTATTCTGGGATACAGGGCTGTGTGGAAGGGCCTTCAGATAACCCAGTTCAAAGCAGAAAACGTGGGTTTTTCTGCCTTAATATTCTGGGATATAGGGCTGTGTGGAAGGGCCTTTAGATAACCCAGTTCAAAGCAGAAAATGTTGGTTTTTCTGCCATGCTATTCTGGGATATAGGACTGTGTGGAAGGGCCTTCAGATAACCCAGTTCAAAGCAGAAAATGTTGGTTTTTCTGCCTTAATATTCTGGGATATAGGGCTGTGTGGAAGGGCCTTCAGATAACCCAGTTCAAAGCAGAAAACGTGGGTTTTTCTGCCTTAATATTCTGGGATATAGGGCTGTGTGGAAGGGCCTTCAGATAACCCAGTTCAAAGCAGAAAACGTGGGTTTTTCTGCCTTAATATTCTGGGATATAGGGCTGTGTGGAAGGGCCTTCAGATAACCCAGTTCAAAGCAGAAAATGTGGGTTTTTCTGCCTTAATATTGTGCGATATAGGGCGGTGTGGAAGGGCCTTTAGATAACCCAGTTCAAAGCAGAAAACGTGGGTTTTTCTGCCTTGCTATTCTGGGATATAGGGCTGTGTGGAAGGGCCTTCGGATAACCCAGTTCAAAGTAGAAAACGTGGGTTTTTCTGCCTTAATATTCTGGGATATAGGGCTGTGTGGAAGGGCCTTCAGATAACCCAGTTCAAAGCAGAAAACGTGGGTTTTTCTGCCATGCGATTCTGGGATATAGGGCTGTGTGGAAGAGCCTTCAGATAACCCAGTTCAAAGCAGAAAATGTGGGTTTTTCTGCCTTAATATTTTGGGATATAGGGCTGTGTGGAAGGGCCTTCAGATAACCCAGTTTAAAGCAGAAAATGTGGGTTTTTCTGCCTTGTGATTCTGGGATATAGGGCTGTGTGGAAGGGCCTTCAGATAACCCAGTTCAAAGCAGAAAATGTGGGTTTTTCTGCCTTAATATTTTGGGATACAGGGCTGTGTGGAAGGGCCTTCAGATAATCAGTTCAAAGCAGAAAACGTGGGTTTTTCTGCCTTGCTATTCTGGGATATAGGGCTGTGTGGAAGGGCCTTCAGATAACCCAGTTCAAAGCAGAAAACGTGGGTTTTTCTGCCTTAATATTCTGGGATACAGGGCTGTGTGGAGGGGCCTTCAGATAACCCAGTTCAAAGCAGAAAACGTGCGTTTTTCTGCCTTGCTATTCTGGGATATAGGGCTGTGTGGAAGTGCCTTCAGATAACCCATTTCAAAGCAGAAAACGTGGGTTTTTCTGCCTTAATATTCTGGGATACAGGGCTGTGTGGGAGGGCCTTCAGAAAACCCAGTTCAAAGCAGAAAACGTGCGTTTTTCTGCCTTGCTATTCTGGGATATAGGGCTGTGTGGAAGTGCCTTCAGATAACCCATTTCAAAGCAGAAAACGTGGGTTTTTCTGCCTTAATATTCTGGGATATAGGGCTGTGTGGAAGGGCATTCAGATAACCCAGTTCAAAGCAGAACACTTGGGCTTTTCTGCCTTGCTATTCTGGGATATAGGGCTGTGTGGAAGTGCCTTCAGATAACCCAGTTCAAAGCAGAAAACGTGGGTTTTTCTGCCTTAATATTCTGGGATATAGGGCTGTGTGGAAGGGCCTTCAGATAACCCAGTTCAAAGCAGAAAACGTGGGTTTTTCTGCCTTAATATTCTGGGATATAGGGCTGTGTGGAAGGGCCTTCAGATAACCCAGTTCAAAGCAGAAAACGTGGTTTTTTTCTGCCTTGCTATTCTGGGATATAGGGCTCTGAATGTTGTGGGATTCTGGGAGTTGCAGTTTGGGTAGGCCTTGGCACTCTCTCTTTCAAATTTGGTATAACTACAACTCCCAGAACTCCCCAGGATTGAGCTATGGCAGTTGAGGTGGCGTCGAAATGCACTGATTCTACAGCAATGGTTCTCAAGCTGTGGTTCCCCACGTGTTTTGGCCTACAACGCCCAGAAACCCCAGCTGTTAGGATTTCTGGGAGTTGAAGGCCTAAACACGTGGGGACCCACAGGTGGAGAGCCCCTGGTAGCTACAGTGAAGGCGAACTCCCAAACGCTGACTCCAGAGTAAACCCTCCTGCACACAACAAGGGGCCTCCTCTCTGGGCAGAAAAATGGGCCTAATCCCATTACAAGACTCGAAAAGCAGAAACTGAGGGGAGGAAAAGGAAGGCAAAGGGAAGGGCTGAAAGAGGAGGGAAAAGGCAGGAAGGAGAGAGAGGGAAAGGCCTACACTGCACACTTCAAAGGAGGATGGACCCCTGAGTCTCAGGCGAAAAGCAACACCACTCACAAACATTCCCCAGCCAAGCCCAGCCCTGCGAGGAAAGGACGCCTTGCCTTGCTTGGGTAACCAAGGCGGGGGAAAGGCAACGGCCCCGCCGCACCTGGCGAGAGAGAGAGAGAGAGGGCTTCTCTCCCCGAGGAGGAGGAGGCAGGACTGGCGCCCTCCCGCTTTGGCTGCTCTTGGAGGAAGAAGAGGAGGAGCCAGGTCAGCGCCTCAAGTGCGCCTTCTCCGCCTTCTCTCCTCCTGGCTTTGCTTTATATGCTCCCCCTAACCCCCCCCCCCCCCCAAAGACAAACAAACAAGAAAAAGCCAGGAGGGGAAGGTCAGGCAGGAGCATCAAGACTCGTCTGTCTGTCTGTCTGTCTGTCTGTCTGTCTATCTATCTAGCTATCTAGCTATCTATCTAAATACCCTTCCTTCCTTCCTTCCTTTCCTTCCTTCCAATCTTCAATCCATCCTTTATTCTATCCTTCCTTCCAATTTTCCTTCTGTCCTTCCTTCCATCCATCCATCCATGCATCCTTCCTTCCTTCTACTTTCCATCCTTCCTTCCTTCTTTCCATACATCCTTCCTTCCAGCCATCCCTCCTTCCTTCCTTCCTTCCTTCCTTCCTTTCATCCATCCACCCATCCTTCTGTTCTTCTTTCCATCCTTCCTTCCTTCTTTCCATACATCCTTCCTTCCATCCATCCATCCATCCTTCTTTCCTTCCTTCCTTCCTTCCTTCCTTCCTTCCTTCCACCCATGCTTCCAATCTTCCTTCCTTCCTTCCTTCCTTCTATTCTTCTTTCTATCCTTCCTTCCTTCTTTCCTTCCATCCTTCCTTTCTTCCTTCCTTCCATCCATCCTTCCTTCCATCCTTCCTTCCTTCCACCCATACTTCCTTCCTTCCATCCATTCATTCTTCCTTAAATCATTCCTTCCATCCATCCATCCATGCATCCTTCCTTCCTTCTATTCTTCTTTCCATCCTTCTTTCCTTCCATCCTTTCTTCCAGCCATCCTTTCTTCCTTCCTTCCATCCATCCATCTTTCCTTCCATCCTTCCTTCCATCCTTTCTTCCTTCTACCCATACTTCCTTCCAATCTTCCTTCCATCCATTCATTCTTCCTTAAATCATTCCTTCCTTCTGTCCTTCCTTACTTCTTTCTATCCATCCTTCTTTCCAGCCTTCCTTCCAATCTTCCTTCTATCCTTCTTTAAATGTTCCTTCCTTCCTTTCATCCTTCCTTCCATTCTTCCAATCTTCCTTCCTCCTGTCTGTCTTGTCTGTTTATCTCAGGCCCCCTCTACACTGCCATATAATCCAGTTCAAAGCAGATAATATGGATTGTATATGGCAGTGTAGAAGGGCCCTCTATCTCAAACCCACTTTCCTGGGAAGAAGCCCCACTTGAGGTCAGTGGTGTTTTACATAGAGGGAAGCATGCAGAGGATTTTGCTGTTAAGGCTGCGGTTTTACTCAGGCTTGTGGGAAGGGTTCACTATTTGTGCCAAAAAATAGGGGAGGAAGGGCACACACCTAAGGTATCCATCCAGGTATGCACCCAGTGCAATCCAATGGGAGGACAGGAAGATAGGATATGCCCATACAGGCAATCACCGAGTTACAAACATCGGACTTACAAACAACTCATAGTTAAGAACGAGGGTGAGACAACAGAAAGTGAAATAAAGCTATCTCTCAGAAGGGAAATTTGCTCCTGAAAGAGTTGTCATGGGGAAAACTTTGGTGCCGAAGTTTCCAGCAAAATCTGTTTCCACAACAAGCCAGATTGAAGAAATCTTCTGAACAGCGGCACAGACTGCACAAGGAAATCTTGTGTTTACATTTGGTTCCCATGCATGCAAATAGTTAGCCCTCCAGATTTGTGGAGATTAGGGACGCAGGGCCTCTAAGTGAAGGGAAAAACACACAAGTAAAGAAATTGCTTTTTTTGTACTTGGAAGAACACCTTCCTAACAATGTCTGGGGCCCCTTCCACACAGCTATATGAAATACTGAACTGGATTACATAGCAGTGTGGACTCAGGGCCCTTCCACACAGCCATATAATCCAGAATATCAAGGCAGATAATTCTAAAGTCGCTCCTGACATGAAAAAAAAAATCCAGAATATTTGCTTTGAATTGTAATATCTGAGTGCACACTGCCATATAATCCAGTTTAATGTGGATTTTATACAGCTGTGTGAAAGGGGCCTCAGATAATCCAGTTAACAACAGATATTGTGTATTATATGCCTTGATATTCTGGCCGATATGGCAGTGGGGGGGGGGGTAGGCTTTTCTGTATAACCTTTTACACTGCTATATGACATCTACATTATCTGCTTTGAACTGGATTATATGGCAGTGTAGACTCATGGTTTGTTAATCAAGAACAAACATTCTTGATTAACAAACTCCAGTTCAAAGAAGATAATGTTGATAATCAGGATTATACGGCAGTGTAGAAGGGGCCTCAGTGGTCAGTTTCTTCTCGAAGCTGAATAAGAACCATGTTGGAGGACCTAGAGATTTCTGGAGAGCACATTTTATGACAAATTTGCAGTGTGGGAGGATAATTGTTTTACAGAATCATCGGAAATGCAAACTTCTTGTCCCAAGCGTTTCAACTTGTATGTGCGTAATAGAGAGATTCAACAGCTAAATCAGATGCCAGAATTTAAGATACAACTGAAAATCTATCTCTTCCAGCAGGCCTACCCATTCATTTTTTAATGATGAATTTTAAACTCACATTCTATGTCTATTGTTTGTTCCATCTATTTTTATGGCGAAGAACTGGGAAGCCCTGGCCCTTGAGCGCTCCAGCTGGAGGTCAGCTGTGACCAGCAGTGCTGCAGAATTTAAAGAGGCACGAATGGAGGGTGAAAGAGAGAAATGTGCCAGGAGGAAGGCGTGTCCCGACCGAGACTGCCTTCCACCTGGAAACCAATGCCCTCACTGTGGGAGAAGATGCAGGTCAAGAATAGGGCTCCACAGTCACCTACGGATCCACAAGAATACTGATTCTGGAAGACTGTCCTACCCATCCAACAAGGGATTGCCTAAGCTATTTTTATGGAGCCTCCAGTAGTGCAGTGCCAATAGAACTGCTAAGTGAAACGTTACTGGGAGTGGAGTGATCAGCTCCAGCTTCTCATGCGGGGACATGAAAGAAGCCTCCCACAGAATGGTAAAACATCCAGGTGTCCCCTGGGCAACG
The DNA here is from genome assembly GCF_037176765.1 of Anolis sagrei. Taxonomy (NCBI): domain Eukaryota; kingdom Metazoa; phylum Chordata; class Lepidosauria; order Squamata; family Anolidae; genus Anolis; species Anolis sagrei. The sequence goes on along the minus strand of NC_090021.1, from coordinate 136,888,960 downwards.
TCCTTGCAGACGGCCAATTCTATATTGTCACTGATACTGATCATTCTGTGAATTGTAAAATAAAACAGCCATTTTTCTTCATATCTTCATTTGTAAATGCAAGCCACTAGATGGCAGGCAAATATTTAGAAAGCTTACCTAATGGAGAATTAAAAAGGATTTTGGCAAATCATGTTTAGAGAATATCCTTATCACCACACCAGATGTACTAATCAGTATCAGTGGCAATATAGAATGTGTCTGTCCTGTATCGCCCTCCGCGCAAATAGATGATACTGTTTGCTTGTTGCAAGTAGTATTTTGGATTTTTTGGATGTTGAAATACCTATATTTGCATATGTGTACATGGAACTCAAGTCTAAACATGGAATTCATTTGTTTTTCATAGGCGCTTTATACACATAGCCCGAATGTAATTGTATACAATTTTAAAAATAATTTTGTGGCTGAAAAATGTTTGTGCACGTTGAACCACCAAAATGTGAGGCTGTCGCTAACTCCGCCACCCATGGGGAAGGTTTTGGAATTCTGAATAAGGGATGCTCAGAAATTTGCATGATGTTTTCATATTAGAGAATATTGGGAACTACTGCTGTGAAATGAAACCGAGAGAAAGCTATTACAGCTGTGCACCACATTACCAATTCACATTACCACCCCGTAGCACGGAAGTGTTTGCATTCCCATTTCATTCAATATCTTCACACTTTCTCTTCCCTCTGAGAATGTAACACAGAGACCTCATTCTAAAAGATTCACATTTCAATAATGGCTGTCGTAATAGCCTCTACTCCCCTACCTCCAAATTATATCAAAAGAGTGTTTCTTGCATGTCTGTATACACAGATGAACTTTTGTCCCTAAAATTTTAAATAAGAGTCATAGTGAAGGATGAGACCTTGTGCTTTTAATAGCATCTAGCTTATGCTTTCGTGTGTTCTGCATTTCAAATATATCTCTAGGACCACACTCGGGTGCAGACATTTTATTCAGCTGCCACATAACCCAGATTATTAAATCAGGTAATCCACATCTGAGTCTACACTGCCATGTAATCCAGTTCAAAAGTGATAATCTGTATTTTATATGCAGTGTCAAAGTCACACTAGAGAAAAAATCCACTTAAAATCCAGTTTCTGCCCCCTCCAGAATTCTGGGGTTTGTAGTTTAGGGAGGCTGTTAAAGGCTCCTCCCTAAACTACAAACCCCAAAATTCTGCAGGACATAGAAACCAGATTTTAAGTGGATTTTTTCTTTAGTGTGATGAAGTGGACCAAGGTTGCATGATTTGACCATATAAACCAGGGGTCCTCAAACTTTTAAAACACGAGGGCCAGGTCACAGTCCCTCAAACTGTTGGAGGGCCAGATTATAATTTGAAAAAAAAAAACATGATTGAATTCCTATGCACACTGCACATATCTTATTTGTAATGCAAAAAATACTTAAAAACAATACAATAATTAAAATGAAGAACAATTCTAACAAATATAAACTTATTAGTATTTCAATGGGAAGTGTGGGCCTGCTTTTGGCTGATGAGATAGGATTGTTGTTGTTGTTGTGTGCTTTCAAGTCATTTCAGACTTAGGTTGACCCTGAGCGAGGGCCGGGTAAATGACCTTGGAGGGCCGTATCTGGCCCACGGGCCTTAGTTTGAGGACCCCTGATATAAATGTATTCAAGGATTACATACCATGAAATCAGCTAAAGTTTATTTATTTATTTATTTATTTATTTGGTTTACTTTTACCCCGCCCTTCTCACCCCGAAGGGGACTCAAGGCGGCTTACACATCCAAGGCACAATTCGATGCCCGTAACATACATCAACAATAAAACAATAAAGCAGAATAACACAGATTAGCAAACAACAACAATACATTACATCTAGCCCGTTAAAACCAATAAAACCAATAAAATTTCATACAAACCAGTACAAACCACTTCTTCCTTATTGCCGGTCAATGTTCGCTATCTCATGGTTCAGAGTTTTCTTTCACATTTATCAGTCCACATATATCAGTCCTGTCAGTCCTATTTGCCTGGTTGTCCTACCTAGTTTGCAGATTGCCCGAAGGTCTGGTCCCACATCCACGTCTTTACCTTCCTCCTAAAGGACAGGAGTGATGTCGATGCCCTGATATCCACTAGGAGTGGATATTTATTTATTTATTCACAGGTTATCTCTTTTCCTCTCATCCTATTTTACTGATACTACAAATCTGAGTTATGGAAAAGTCTTCGTTAAGGGCCTTTCCACACAGCCCTATATCCCAGAATATCAAGGCAGAGAATCCCATAATATCTGCTTTGAACTGGGTTATTTGAGTCCACACTCAAATAATGTGAGATTTCCTGCCTTTATATTCTAAGATATAGGGCTGTGTGGAAGGCACTAAGGCCCTTTCCACACAGCTGCATAAAATCCACATTGAACTGGATTATATGGCAGTGTGGACTCAGATAATCCAGTTCAAAGCAAATATTGTGGATTATCTACCTTGATATTCTGAGGGCCCTTCCAGACAGGCCTTATAGCCCAGGATCTGATTCCAGGTTTTCTGTTTATCCCAGATTATCTGGCAGTGTGGTCTCATATAATCCAGTTTAAAGCAGAAAACCTGGGATCAGATCATGGGGTATAGGGCCTATTATATGGCTGTGTGGAAGGGCCCCGAAAGCTCAATTTAACATATTTCCCTTTTACCCAAATGAAGGGCTGTTTTAATGGGGCTCTTGGTATAGAAATAATTTGTGTTTGTGACCACAGGACATTTGAAGACCCAGCAGATGTGGTACTTGGTGTCCTTTATTTCTGGTTGCATGGGAAAGACCTTTGCAATCCATCTTTAACAAAACTTCCAGGAAAAAGAGGTCAGGACAAAATAATTATGCTCTTATCAGATAATGTATAATATCAGATACTGCACAGCCAGCATGATGTGATAATTTGACCTTTGGAGTAGAAATCCGGGGGAACAGTGTTCGAATTCACGCTCAGCTGTTGAAACCCACTGGGTGACCTTGGACAACTCATACTCTTTCAAATCAAGGAGAAGTGCAATGACAAATTCCCTCTGCACAAATCTGGCCAGGAAAACACCTTAGTTGTGCCTCTAAATGGAAATGATTTGAAGACACACAACAAAAACATTATCAAATTAATCAGAATTTATCATAACCAAAAGGCAAGGTTTACAATTTTGGTTATTAATTAGAATTTAAAGTTCAGACCTAAAGTGTTTGCAACAGCTAACACTGACGAATCAGATACTTCTTTCATGGTGTTTTTTCATTAGGTATTCCGTTATTAATTTCTCAGATGAGGTATCTTTTACTGCTTTAAGATACTGGATTAATATATTTCATAGAGATATTCTTTGGCTTGAATTGCTATAGAAATTTTGTCATTCTTATTGTATCACTGGTATAGGCAGTCCCCAAGTTACAAACAAGATAAATTCTGTAGGTTTGTTCTTATGTCGAATCTGTATGTAAGTCGGAACACGTACATTTTTAAAATGTAACTACAGCCAAATATCTATATATTCACTTTGTATAGCATAGGGAAGGATTAATACCCCTGAGGTATTGATTTTGCTGCCTGTGCCCCAGTTCAGAAAATTTCTTTCTGTCCCTGTGATAATTGGATTTTGAAAAAATATGGCTTGTTGTGGAAAAAAGGATTGGCACTGAAGCTTCAGTGGAGAAACCTTGTGCCCATGCAAACTCTTCCAGGAGTGAATTTCCCTTCTTAGAGATAGATTTCTCTCACTTCCTCTTATCTCATATTGTTGTTAACTATGAGTCATTTGTAAGTTGGATGTTTGCAACTCAGGGACTGCATGTATTATATTTATTTGTATGCTGCTTTTCCCAAAATTGGGACTCTAAACAATGTACAATTTAAATATATTACAAATTGTAACACAAATTGTAAATACATTACAATTTGTATTATCCTATCTTCTTGTTTGCTGCAGTTTTGCACTAAAGCAATAAAAACTGAATTTAAGTTTCATACAAATACATCAGAAATGAATTTACATTTCCCAGATTATTGTAGTTTTTAAAATATTTATTGTATATTTCAGAATGCCTAGAAGCAGAATAATAATGATGAATAGCAGAAAGTCTATTATTGATTTAAATTTCTAAGAAAAACAGGTGCTGTTCCACTATTCAGACTAGAGAGAGAGAGATAGTCCATTTGAATGGGGGTGGAGAATGGCTTGAAGAAGTAAAACCATTTCCACCTGGTTTTTTTTTGGTTTTTCTACATGTCCCGTCGTGGAAACAACCCTCATTTATGATATCAGAAGTGTGGGGTGGGTGGTGGGTGGGTTATAATTGGCAAAAACAGGGGAAATTATTTTCCTCCTTTAACCCCCTCGCCATTAAATGGACTAGCCTTCTCTCTGTAGCACCCCCTAGTGGCCTCTGCCCAGATAATGGAACAATACCAAAGAACAATTGTAGTTTCTTTTACTTAGCCCAGTGTTTCTCAACCTGGGGGTCAGGACCCCTGGGGGGGTCGCGAGAGGGTGTCTGAGGGGTCGCCAAAGACCATCAGAAAACACAATATTTTCTATTGGTCATCTAGGTTACATGTGGAAAGTTAGGCCCAATTCTATTGGTGGAGTTCAGAATGCTCTTTGATTGTAGGTGAACTATAAATCCCAGCAACTACAACTCCTAAATGCTAAGGTCTATTTTCCCCAAACTCCACCAGTGTTCACATTTGGGCATATTGAGTATTTGTGTAGAGTTTGGTCCTGATCCATCATTATTTGAGTCCACAGTGCTCTCTGGATGTAGAGAGCTACAACTCTAAAACTCAAGGTCAGTGCCTACCAAACCCTTCCAGTATTTTCTGTTAGTCATGGGAGTTCTGTGTGTCAAGTTTGGTTCAATTCAATCCTTGGTGGAGTTCTGAACACTCTGATTGTAGGTGAACTATGAATCCCAGCAAGTACAACTTCCAAATGCCAAGGTCTATTTCCCCCAAACTCCACTAGTGTTCACATTTGGGCATATTGAGTATTTGTGCCAAATTTGGTCCTGATCCATCATTGTTTGAGTCCACAGATGTAGGTGAACTACAACTCCCTAACTCAAGATCCATGCCCACCAAACCCTGCTAGTGTTTTCTGTTGGTCATGGGAGTCCTGTGTGCCAAGATTGGTTCAGTTCCATCATTGGTGGAGATCAGAATGCTCTTTGATTGTAGATGAATTATAAATCCCAGCAAGTACAAATCTCAAATGATAAAACCAGTCCCTCCCCACAACCCTACTAGTGTTCAATTTGTGCATATTGGGTATTTGTGCCAAATTTGGTCCAGTGAATGAAAATACATCCTGCATATCGGATATTTACATTACGATTCATAACTGTAGCAAAATTACATTTATGAACTAACAATGAAAATAATTTTATGGTTGGGGGTCACTGTATTAACTGTATTAAGGGGTCACAGCATTAGGAAGGTTGAGAACCACTGACTTAGCCTAAAACAGGGAACATTTTCCCTGTTTGGCTTCTTTTTTAAGTCAAATAATGCAGGACAGTATGTGAATCGTTATGTTTTTACAAACAGAACAGATGACCTAGAACTGCCTCTTTTCTGACATTTTCGATTGGTCAAGAGCATTAAACATGAAAAACACCTGGTTAAAAAAAACACCTGTGGCCTCGCGGTGTCTGCCTGCCTATTCTGGTTTCTTTGCAATTAATGAACTTTCCCAGGAAAAGAAAGGTTGCCTAAATATGTAGATTTTTTTTTTAGAAATACAGCACCCCTCCTTTTCATGTTTATTGAATAGAGATTAACAACCCAGGTAATCTAATAATAGAATCGGAGAGCATACTTGCACTGTTGAATAAATGCAGGTTGTGCTGTATTCTTAATGTGTTATATTTTTAAAAAGGCAAGCATTTGGAAATGTTACTCTTTGAACTGCAGTTCCATGGCCATTAGCAATGCCAGTTAGGGAATTCTGGGATGTATAGTACAACAAATAACTTTTCAAAAATCTGAAGAACTTTTTTGCCATTGTACTGTTGAAGGCTTTCATGCCCGGAATCACTGGGTTGTTGTAGGTTTTTTTCGGGCTATATGGCCATGATCTTGAAGCGTTTTCTCCTGACGCTTCGCCTGCATCTATGACAAGCATCCTCAGAGGTTGTGAGGTCTGGCATCCTCAGGCCTCACTACCTCTGAGGATGCTTGCCATAGATGCAAGTGAATCATCAGGAGAGAATGCCTCTAGAACAGTGGTTCTCAACCTGGGGTCCCCAGATGTTTTTGGCCTACAACTCCCAGAAATCCCAGCCAGTTTACCAGCTGTTAGGATTTCTGGGAGTTGAAGGATAAAAACATCTGGGGACCCCAGGTTGAGAACCACTGCTCTAGAACATGGCCATATAGCCCAAAAAAACCTACAACAACCCATTTTCTGCCATTCACTGGTGTACACAGTTATCTATATAAATAAAATGTAATGTTGGTTTGTGGGATTAACAGAACTCAAAATCACTGGACTAATTGACACCAAATTTGGACACAAGACGCCTAACAACCTAATGAATGTCCTTCACTAAAAAAAAAAATGATTTTCTCATTTGGGAGTTGTAGTTGATGGGATTTATAGTTCACCTACAATCAAAGAGCAATCTGAACCCCACCAATGATGGAATTGAACCAAACTTGGCACACAGTTCTCCCATGACAAACAGAAAATACAGGAAGGGTTTGGTTGGCAGTGTCCTTTGGTTTTGGAGTTGTAGTTCACCTACATCCAGAGATCACTGTGGACTAAAACAATGATGGATCTGGACCAAACTCTATATGAATACTCAATATGCCCAAATGTGAACACTGGTGGAGTTTGGGGAAAATAGAATCTTGACATTTGGGAGTTGTAATTGCTGGGATTTATAGTTCACCTACAATCACAGAGCATTCTGAACCCCACCAACAATAGAATTGGGCCAAATCTCCCACACAGAACCCCCATGTGGGCCACAGCAACGCATGGCAGGGGGCGGCTAGTTCACAAATAAATCATAGACTTAGCATGGGGATTTGCTTAACCAATTCATGAATAAACCACTTAATTTGGGGAGGGGGGTTGAACCCCTAACACCCCCTTTGGCTACAGGCCTGATCATAGGTAAGTGAGTATATGGTGCCAGCATTAGTTCTTATAACCGTGTCAGAAAACTGGATTCTTGCTTTATTTTCACAATGGACATTTTATAGTGTTGCTGCTGTCCATTTTTTGATTTATTTTATTGTTGTACATAACCCTGAGTTCCACTCTTAGTTTAAAAAGTGCTGAGCAAAAGTTTAAATGTCCTGAAGCAATCCTGTCTTACTTCAAAATTCCTCATATACAGTTATTGGATTTTTGTTTAGGGCTTTGAGTGCAAGGGTGAACCCCATATTTAATAATGGAGTAGATTATAGAGTTCTTAGGAGTTACCGTTCCTTTTTCATTCATCCCCAGTGAGCTTCAGCTATGTTGTTAGGCAGCATAAATCTAAAAATAAGAGCTGTGATGAAAAATATGAGGCAGTCCATGGCTAAGATATTGGGGCAGCTGTTTTATTAGCTGCAGTTTGCTGAGCTGTCTCAGAATTAAATTGCAGGATTGGATCCTCTTGAATTGTGAGGGGTTGGATATCCTGCATCATTTTAAAGTGAACTCAGGGAGATAGTCCTATAGAATCATAGCCTTTGAAGGCTACCTAGTCCAACTTTTTCCAATGCTGGAATTCACTTCTAAATTTCCCAAGAGATGACCATCTAATTTTCGCTTTCAGATCTCTAAAGAAGTACTGCACTGTAGCAGTCAGGATTGCTTTAAATATTAGAAACTAGCCATCCCTTGCCACGCATTGCTGTGGCCCACATGGGGGTTCTGTGTGGGATGTTTGGCCCAATTCTTTCGTTGGTGGGGTTCAGAATGCTCTGTGATTGTAGGTGAACTATAAATCCCTGCAACTACAACTCCCAAATGTCAAGATTCTATTTTCCCCAAACTCCACCAGTGTTCACATTTGGGCATATTGAGTATTTGTGTAGAGTTTGGTCCAGATCATCACTGTTTGAGTCCACCATGCTCTCTGGATGTAGGTGAACTACAACTCCAAAACCAAAGGACACTGCCCACCAAACCCTTCCAGTATTTTCTGTTGGTCGTGGGGGTTCTGTCTGCCAAGTTTGGTTCAATTCCATCTTTGGTGGGGTTCGAATTCTCTTTTATTGTAGATGAACTATAAATCCCATCAACTACAATTCCCAAATGACAAAATCATTTTTTTGAGTGAAGGGCATACATTGGCCTGAGAGGTGTCTTCTGTCCAAATTTGGTGTCAATTCGTCCCGTGGTTTTTGAGTTCTGTTAATCCCACAAACAAACATTACATTTTTTTATTTATATAGACTTATCAGATGAGTCTTTCAATACAATAAGTCATATATTGTGCCATGAAATACTCATCTGCAAGGGACTTCTTCATGAAACATGTCAAGCTCATCAGATGAATTGCAATGCAGTCCCCTATCATATAGGTGCAGCTCCCAGTGGTGAAGCGGCTTAAACCGTTGAGCTGCTGAACTTGCTGACTGAAAGATCAGCAGTTCAAATCCTGGGAGCAGGGAGAGCTCCCACTGTTAGCCCCAGCTTGTGCCAACCTAGCAGTTCAAAAACATGCAAATGTGAGTAGATCAATAGGTACTGCTCTGGTGGGAAGGTAACTGCGCTCCATGCAGTCATGCTGGCCACATGACCTTGGAGATGTCTACGGACAGCGCTGGCTCTTTGGTTTAGAAATGGAGATGAGCACCACACCCCAGTATCGGACATGACTAGACTTAATGTCAAGGGAAAACCTTTACCTTTTACTGTCATATAGTTGTATATACTATGCACCAGGACTAAGTTCCAGCGTAACAGGCTTCAGGCATACAAGTACAAGGAATATCTGCTAATGTCTTGTCTACTCAGCTGTTAGTCTATCCATAACAAACTTGAAGCATAGAAATTACACCTCAAAGCTAGGAATATCCAGTTAAGCCACAGAAACAGGCTTTTAAAATAGAACACTCTGATTCTCAGACCTCCTTTTTATCAGAACTGCTTTGAATATTTTGCTCTGCTCCTTAAATGCCTTTTGAAATGTAAAGGGATTTAAAGAGCAAGATGTTTAAATCCCCTCTTATCCTTGGTCACAAATAAAAGAGCATTTCCTTCACTCTTTCAAAAGAAAAGCTCTCTTTCTCCCATAGTGTTCATTGCCCTTCAGTGTCACTGAGAAAAAGATGAAAAGAAAGTTTTGTTGTCTTCCAAGATGATAGAACTTCCCAAAATTTAATGATTGCTCCAGGCAAACATTTTGCAGAATATGATTGATCTCCTTGTGCTTTACTCCCTTGGTAAAACAGCCATTCGGGTGTACCTGGGGACCCATCTACATCTAACACAAAGCCATATGATCAGAAAGAAGGAAGGGAGCACATTGGACCTGGTTCTGCTGTTCACACTCTGCCCAAAGTATGGGGTAAAACATTCCCACACATTGCTTAATATTGGTTCAACCCAGTTCACTGCATGTCAAGGACAACAAATGCCCTTGGACGTCATTTGGACATCCAGGAGCAACATCTGGCCAGTTTCAGCTTATAGAACTAGTGGAGACAAGCCCTGAGATGCTCCACTGTCCAGTGTAATTTGACATAGGCAAAAGGGCTTAGCAAGATTATTTTGAAATCTTATTTAAGGACCCGAACACATTAAGTATGTGCTCTAGTCTTCCTCAGTGAAATAAAAAATACAGCCAACTCTCCAAATTTGCACTTTTGACATTTGTGTATTTGATTATTGTGGATTTGATTGATATGATTTGTGTAGGAATACATAGGTTCTTCAACGCAACTCTGGCCCCTTCTACACAGCTGAATAAAATCCCACATTTTCTGCTTTGAACTGGGGAAGACTAGTGCACGTACTTAATGTTTTCGTGTCCTTATTTTCTACTTGTTATTTTGGGTTATATGGCTGTGTAGAAGGGCCGTCTGTGGTCCACTTCCACTATAAATTGTCTTGGAGGACCTATAGATTCCTTGGAAAAAACACTTCTCTAGACTAAACAATTACAACCAGGTATCATCACCACAGATACCAGCTTCAGTTTATCTCTCAGGGCCTTTCCACACAGCCCTATATCCCAGAATATAAAGGCAGAAAATCACACAATATCTGCTTTGAACTGGGTTATGATTTAAATCGGTGACCGCTGACTATTGTTGTCTGTTTTTATATTTTTTATATTGTTTATACAGTTTTATACTGTTTATACAGTTTTATATTATTGTTATTACATTGCTGTTAATTGTATATTTATTTTTTGATGTGGGCGCCATGGGGTACCGCATTGTTAGCCATCCTGAGTCCCTCTACGGAGGTTGAGAAAGGACGGGATATAAGAGCCCTAAATAAATAAATAAATGGCGTCCACACTGCCATATATTCCAGTTAAAAGCAAATAGTGTGTGATTTTCTGCCTTGATATTATGGGTTATATAGTTGTGTGGAAGGGCCCCTAGAATGGTTTGGGCGTACTGACCAATCTTTCTATGCGGAAGCTTTCCAGGCATTAGTTAAATGCTGGGATTAATGTATAAATGTAGCAGGCGAATATATTGAAAAATAAATCCAGGTCCCGCTCCTTGAAATTTGCTCTTTTATTTTATAAACTCTCAAAGGTTCAGTTTGATCTGAACACTCCTCGTATATATTGATATATATTATAGAATACGGACAGTCCCCGAGTTACAAACATCCAACTTACTAACGACTCACAGTTAAGAATGGGGGTGAGAGAACGGGAAGTGAGAGAAATCTGTCCCTGGAAAGGGAAGTTCTCCCTTGAAAGAGTTATCATGGGGAAAAGGTGTATCAACTGAAGCTTTATCTCCAATCCTTGTTTCCACAACAAGCCAATTTTCTCAAAATCCAATTATCACAGGGATAGAAAGTGTGGTGCAACCTTCTGAACAGGTGCACAGGCAGCAAAGGAAACACCACAAAGATGTTAACCCTATGCTGTGTAAAGCTATGTATATCTATTTGGCTGGAAATGTACTTTAAAAATATACCTGTTTCAACTTACGAACATATTCAAGTTAAGAGCAAACCTACAATACCTATCTTGTTCGTAACTTGGGGACTGCTTGTATATAATTTATAAATGACATCTAAATAGACTATGCATATTTTGCCAGAGGCAAGCATATTTAACATTGCAGCTAAGAAAGTGCCTAATGGCTGTGCTTAAAAATATTAGTCTTCCCACTGTCCCCACAAAGGGAAATTTTAACTTTCAAACTTCATTACTTGCTGGCAGTTCATCTGACAGTTTGGTGTCCTTCGGCAGATTAGCCCCAGGGTCAAATGGGACATGGTGTTTTGCTGTGTTCTTCATGTGACCTTGTCAGGCTGGTCTTTTTGCTGACTGGGTCAGTGTATTTTGGAGTGGAGCACTCTCTACTGGACAGAGGCTCAACTAAAACTACAGTAATTTAAAACAATTAAACACATTGTCATCACATTAAGCCCAGAAAAGTTCAATGCATTTAAACACAGTTGACAAGCCTAACTCCACAGGCATTTGCCATTCCAACCCTTTGTTCACACATTAGATAGAAGTGCAAAAAGGAAAATTAAATCTTATTATCCACTGTTCTCCAATGTAAAAAAAACCCCATGCAATCCAACATGTGAGTATTAAAAGTAAACATTTGGTCTTCAGTGGGGCCACTTTTAAAAAAGATATGCTAGTTTCCCAAGAAACCTGGGTTTGTGATGCTTCCAGAATTTGTAGAAGTTTGTGCCAACTTTTATGTAGAAAGTGGTCCTAGGGAAGTTAGTTTTTTAAAAAAAAAAAAAGAGCTCAAGGGATTTAATCTTTGATTTCACCGTAGACCCAATATCCTTTTCTACTCTCAAAAATTAAGTAAAAATAATAGGATGTCAAATCTTTTCTACTGCAATTACTTCACAATTTCTTGTAGCTGCTGTGTGTCTTCCAAATAATAGTTTATTTATTTATTTATTTACTGTGCTTATATACCGCTATTCTCGGCCCAAGGGCGACTTATGTCAAACATCAGGTGCATCTATCACAGGGTTTTCTCAACAAGGTTTGTTCAGAGGTCTGAACAAATCTTAACTTGAATGTCAGGAAGGAAAAATGGTAGCAGTGGCTCTTTTGGTGCTTTCCCTCAAAGGAGCACGGAGGCCCCTTTTACGCCACCCTATATCCCAGGATCTGATCCCAAATTATCTGCTTAGCCCAGATTATCAAGCAGCGTAAACTCATATAATCCAGTTCAAAGCAGATAATCTGGGGTCAGATCCTGGGATATAGGGCAGGGCAGAACGGGGCTGAGAGAGTAGAGAGGATTGGTGCTTCTTCCTAGTTTTCCGGGGACAGACTTAAGGCCCTTCCACACAGCCCTATATCCCAGAATATCAAGAGTAGCTTAATTTTTTTTCTAAAACGGAACTGTCTTCTCTGAGCAGAGTCACAAATGGCTTGTGGAATGACTGTTGACATACCCACAGGTCACATCAAAATCCATAATTATAGTCCTAAATTCCGCCCTTGATTCATACATGAGGTCAATTTATACATGACTGTATATGGTATCTTGGTTTTATCTTTCCTAAATGTATGCATTTTGCTGCTTTTTATGGTATTTTGTTATGTCTTACTGTTTTTGCATTATAGTTGTTAGACATCCTGAACACCATTTGATTGAAAGGTGAGCTCCCGATCGAGCAACAAATTGGGATGTTAAGTGGTTTCTGGGCTGTATGTTCTAGCAGGATTTTCTCCTGGCATTTTGCCTGAATGTGTCTAGCATCTTCAGAGGATGCTAGAACACAGCCATACTGCCCAACAACCACACAACACTCCAATGATTCTAGCTGTGAAAGTTTTCAATAACACATCGACCAAACAATTACCATATATTCCAGTGTATAAGACTACTGGGCATAGACGACCTCCACCTTTTCCAGTTAAAATGTAGAGTTTGGGATATACTCACCGTATAAGACTACCCCTCTTCTAACGCACACCAAATACAAATTTAAAAAACTTCAAATTTGATTTCAATATGGTAATTTTCCTATTACTGTACCTCCTTCTCTCAGATCGCAGAGACCGCAGATTCTCCAGTCTGGCTCAGAAGTTTCAGCAATCATCCTATAAGATGATACCCGGGGTATAAAACAACCCCTGACTTTTGAGAACATTTTCCTAGGTTAAAAAGTAGTCTTATATGCCAGAAAATACAATATTTGCCTGATTATTTCAAATTATCCAGTGCTGAATATATGCGAAGAAAAATGTGCCTCAAACTCTATTAGCTTTGTTTGTTGTTCCCATGGCCTAAGGTTAAACTTCAAGAGCAATTAAATGTCTAAGAGCTAAACTAATGACCTGCAGAAGATATAGTGGTAAACAACTCAGTTCCTTATGAGATGAGGATAAATCAACAATTTTCAAATGGAAAATATATGAAAGCATGTAGGTGAGAGGTGATGAGCCTAGTGCCCACTTATATTTATAAATGGCATGTTTATTTGAAAAGAACTGTGATAGAAATCATGCCTGAAAATGGAAAAGAATCACAAATGGATAGTGCTTCCAGGGACGTTACTTCATGAAGTTTGGGGTGGAAGATTAGATTTCCTCCTGTTGCTTGGCTGTAACTTTTAATTCATGGGGGAAGCCTGAGAAAATGCTCCTGTTGATAATAATGTGATAAGTAAGTTATTTATTTACCCCATTTATATCCCACCCTTCTCAACCCCGAAGGGGACTCAGGGTGGCCTTTCAAATAACTAGTGCTGCTGCCACAATATTGGATATATCCACGTGTGGCCGTTCAGTTTCTGAAATGCAGACAGAGAGGAACTTTGGCTGCTTTCCATTAGTTAACCCTTTTACACACACATTTTTGTTTTGTTTTGTTTTAAATCTAATTTAACTGCATTCTTTCATAGTTCTTTCCTATTACTATTCTGCTTTTTTGTTTGCTCTACCTGGATTCCATTCATGTGGAATGTATTGCAGAGGTATTTTTGAAAAGGTTACTCTTTCGTGTGTTCAGCTACATTCATTCATGTTCCAACAGCATTGATTTGTTAAGGCTTGCTTTTTGAATATGGACACTCACCTTTCACTGTGATGGGATGTACAGGATTCAAAGTCCTCCATTGGAACTCTTGAGTTCTGCTGTTGTGGTCAAAGCACCAAAAAGCCTTGCTTGGCACTTTTAGCCACCACTCCCTGGCAGCATAAACTAATGTGTATAAGGCTAAGATTTGCAATTCATTGTCAGCCATTAAAATCAACAATGCATCCATATCTATTATGATGGGAAGTAAAAAGATATGAACGTGTGCATGGAAAACTGGAAAAGAAGTACTGTGCAACAACCATGGAATTGTGATCATGGACCAATTCTTAATATCTCACAATATTCCAATTAGCTAGGGAGAAATAGGTAGAACCCTCACAAAAATATTTTAGGTGACCCCATATATACAAAAGTATATAGAATAGATGTAAAAATCAAACATGAAAACAAAACAGCCTTTTCAAGACTTATTAAACAGTCTGAATTTCCTTTTTGTGGAGTACAGTTGTGTCCACTGTAAGCAGTGCCTGTGTTTGCTGATCTATATAAATAAAAATGTAATGTTCGTTTGTGGGATTAACATAACACAAAAACCACTGGACGAATTGACACCAAATTTGGACACAGGCAAACGAGTGAACATCACTCATAAAACACTGAAAAACACAGCAGAAGAGATGTTAAAAGCAAAAAATAATCAGAAATACATTACAGAACATGCGCAAAACCTTATATATATACACACACACAAACATATATATATATATACATAAACACACACACATATATAAACATATATACACAAAAAAACACATGTACACAGACTGGGCCACAGCAACGCGTGGCAGGAGACAGCTAGTAGATTCATATAAATCGGTGGCATTCAGAAACCTTTTACTATTGCCAAATTTTTCATGACACCAGCCTTTACTTAAGTGGGCCCAGTTTGGGGTTGAGACTCACAGCTAATAAGCAGTGCAGTAGACCACAGGGTTGTGCAATAAGTAGTGGATGTAATCTGTGTCAATAGAGCATTGTTAAGGGTCAATGTGAAAAGAAGAGCAATGCCAATGTGTTCCCGTTTTCACAGAGAATAGGATTGCAGCATTAATAGACACTAATGGACTTTGGTGCAACAATGTCCCAGGTTTCACAGAACTGGCAGATTTTCAGAGAACTGGTTTATTTTCCTGGGCCTCCTTTGTTTCTCTCCAGGCAGAGAAACAAAGCTAGCAGCATGCTAGGAGGGAAAAGTTTGATTTTATAATGTGACATGCCTTCAAAATAGGAGTGGGCAACTTCAAGGGATCTGGGATGTTTTTTTTTTTTTATTACTCTAGATGCCTCATTTGGCAGGAGGTACTTGGGCTGCTAAAAATGCAAATGAAACACTATAGGCATTTGCGCAACGATGTAGAAGAGCCCCATTACTTATTCAAAAGGTGAATCACTTGTTCTGGAGACTTTCAAAAGACATAATTCACACATCCTATTAACAGCGTTAGGCTGCATCCAGCTGCATGACTACAGCTTTTATAATTTTCAATTTTTATAATATTATTAATGAGATTTTTATGCACTGTTAATTATACTTATGTCATTGTATTTGTACTTATGTATTGTTGTCTCCATGTGGCACTTGGAGTGCTTCTGTGAGCCACCCCGAATCTCTTTGGGGGATGGTGGCAGGGTACAAATAAAGATGATGATGATGATTACAATTTGCCCACCTCAGTGTGAAAGCCTCAGTACTCACCTCCCTTAGTAAAATGCATAAATAGATGTAATACCTGTCATTCTAGGCAGATTAGAAGTCATGTTGATCGATTTTTAGATAGGACTCCATTAGAAATGACTATGCATATCCAATATATGACATACTAAAATTAGCATAGATGAGAACCAGTGTGATATAGTGGTTTAAGCATTGGACTATAGTGCTGGATTCCCCACTCAGACGTGGAAACCCACTGGGTAATCTTAGTCAAGTCACACTCTCAGCTCCAGAAAACCCTGTGATGGGTAGCCCCAGGGTCACTATATATAGGAAATAACTAAAAGGCGCACAATAACAACAAATAGCAACATTAGTTTATGTAGGATTTGACCTTTGGCCACCTATATGCTGTACTCTATATTTGTTCAGGAAGGAGTGTAGGGAACCCATATGGCCTCTTGAACGTGAGCACACACACAATTTTGCAATTGTCACACAAGGGCCCGTCCCCAAGAGTTCAAATCAGTTTTTAGTTTTCAGCTCAGAAATTTTGAGAGATGGGAAGTCGCTACTGCTGGCCTGAAAATCCTCCACAGGGTTTCAAAGAATAGTCTTTCCCAGTCCTGGTTCAATATATGAGAGAATGAATTGAGATGTTTAGACTGCAAATCATTCTCTTTGCTCATGAGCCATGCCCTTTACTACAGCCCTTTCCTTGTGATATCTGATAAACATATGGCACGAAGAAATCATTACTAGAGATATTGAAGGTCCCTGGCATGCATGCATGCATGCATGCAGATATATATATACACACACACACACACACACATACACACACACATATCAAAATGTAAATTCAGGAATCATGTAATGTGAGATTTAATTTTTGATACTTAGGAAATAGAAACTTTTTTTTCTGCAGGTATCAGGTTGCTTACATTTGATTGTATGAAGTTCATTTAAACAGATTGTGATAGGGTGTTTTTTCATTGACTTTAGAAATCCATTGCTGCTAGACATGGATTTAGGGCTCCAAAAGGAGCCTTTGTCTATAGCTTGATTGGATTAATTTTATTTATTTATATGATTTTCAATCCAGGTATTAGGCTTCAAGATATTAGGCTTCAAGAAAGATTTCTAATTCATATCCCTCTGGAAGAAGCCTGCCCTTTGCTGCAGTCCAAGATATATAGAGGCCTTAGCAATGCTGACTATGCCATTATTTATCAGCTTTGGGGATGCAAGTTAAAACTGGAATCAGGACTGAGCTAAGCTGAGTATGAACCCAGCATCCGTCCTGTCCTGCCTGTTTTTCTCCGTTCTTATCTCAAAAGTTATAAAGAAGCTGCTTTATCTGGAGTCTGTAGATTATGGTGAGGCAGCAAGAAATACCTTGTCTTAAGTTCATTATAAAGATTCAGGATCCCAGACTTTGCACCAGCATATTTGTTGGCTGCAACCTTTGCACGGTGCAATAAATATTTTTTCTGCGTGGCAGTGACTTCATCAAGTTAGCAAGGGAACAAAGACCATTTTGTAGTCATGGAAGAACGACTCTTTCGCATGGCAGGAAACAATCTTTTCTGTGATTTGAGGCCAGGGTTTGCATGAAAACTCCTGATAGGACAGAGAAACAGAGGCTTTGGTTATTGTTGGGTTTTTTCCCCCTACAGTTGGGTTGTGTCCACACACCTGCTGAAGTTTTGTGTAAAAATAGAATTTGATTTGCCACCTGTAACTGAATCAAGAGATTTAGTAACTGAGATAGAAACTCCCCCTGGCACTAGCTCCCTGGAAGGTCTTGGTTATGTTATTTCTCATTGAACCTCACCTATCTCTTCCATATTGTTGCAAGTGTGATGCGAAGGTGAATAGAGTGATAGAATCAAATGGGAAGCATACACATATCATGAAATGGCACCTCCATTTTTCTATTTACCTCGGTTTTACACATCATATACATATCATGAAATGACAGCTCAATTTTACTATTTACATCAGTTTTAGTTCAATAATACAACAGGTTTTGAATATTAGAGTTAACACACACTGAACGAGGCAATCAACTATAATACTGTAAATGTCCTTTATGTTAGCACTCTTGCGGTTACAATCCAATCATTTCAACTTTCCTGCTCTTATCCACAGTGCAATCCATTTATTTACCAGATTAAATTTTGCATCTTACTCCACTTCCAATATGTATTGTGGGGTAAACCATGTTAATGCCACAGCATTAAGAAAGGCTGTGGGAATACTGTTTGTCTGAAATTCAGGAGCAAGTTCACAGATTTGGCAGAGTGTGGACAGATTGGGTCTATTATCCACACTGGCCACTATCATGATCCCAGAGAAAAGGGGACGGGCAGATAATGGTCTTCTCACCAAAGTTGCAACTCCCAGATGGCAACAGAGTTCCTTGTGAGCTCCTGGTGCTCAGGCATGTAGCCGGGGGGGGGGGGGGGGGGCTTGAGGGGCTTCAGCCCCCCCCCCCCCCGAAATTCTCATGGTGGTTCGCGAAAAGGCCTTATCAATCAATATATCCCATATGCATGGGGGTATTGGGGTAATGATACAAAGGTTTGCTAGGCTAGACCTTCTTTCACTCAGACTCAGCCCCCCCCCCCCCAAAACTCAGCCCCCCGAAACCTCCCTAAAAAGTCCCCCCCCCCCCGAAACGAAATCCTGGCTACGGGCCTGCTGGTGCTCATAGGGCTTGGAAGCCAAGTCCTATGAGAAACGCCAGAGGCAGCTTGATTTCGCTTGGAGAAGAGAAGACCTAGAGGAGACATGATGGCCATTTTAAATACTTGAAAGGATGTCACATTGAGGAGAGGGCAAACTTGTTTTCTGCTGCTCTGGATTCTAGCCACCTTACCACATTGAGACATTTCCCAGTCATAGGACACTGCAGCCTCTAATCCAGGGGTCCTCAAATTAAGGCCTGGGCGCCAGATACGGCCCTCCAAAGTCATTTACCCGGCCCTCGCTCAGGGTCAACCTAAGTCTGAAATGACTTGAAAGCAAACAACAACAACAATTCTATCTCATCAGCCAAAAGCAGGCCCACACTTCCCATTGTAATACTAATAAGTTTATATTTGTTAAAATTGTTATTCATTTTAATTATTGTATTGTTTTTAAAGTGTTTTTTGTACCACAAATAAGATATGTGCAGTGTGCATAGGAATTCATTCAAGTTTTTTTTCACATTATAATCTGGCCCTCCAACAATTTGAGGGACTGTGACCTGGCCCTCTGTTTAAAAAAGTTTGAGGACCCCTGCTCTAATCAAACATGGAGAGGCACTAAGCTCATCGCATGAGTTAAACTACTTCTGGCTGTCATCCATAGTCCTCCGTAGTTGAAAAGAGGCAGAAGCGTCCTGAATGGAGGGAACTCCAGCAATCAAACTCATCGCATTGAGGAATTTCCCCCTTGTAGGACACTTCAGCCTCTTTTCTAGCATGGAGAGGCACAGAGCTCATCCTATGTTCCAGGGCTGAAAAGAGGAGGAAATATCCTGAAAGGAGGAACGCTGAGCATGGACCTGCAATTGTGTTCAGAGCTCCTTCCTCTTATCACACTTTACTCACATCTTTACAACTGAAAAACAGGAGTGATTGGAACTATCAAACTTTCCCATCCTGTTTCATTGCCCAACAATCAGCAGTCTCTTGTGCCCTATGGGGGTTGATGAAGAACCAAAGGGTCCCATGAAAAGAAATGGTTTTAACCTGAACCGCTGTCTCTTGTATTTTCTGGGGTTTATTTATTTATTTCAAACACTTTTACCCCACCCTTCTTAACCCGTGGGAGTTCAATGCTGATCAATAGGATAGGATGGAAAACATTTGTATTTATTTGTTTGTTTATTTATTTATTTACTGTATTTACTGTATTTGTATATTGCCTTTCTCAGCCCACAGGCGACTCAAGGCAGTTTACAGGGCATAATTCAATGCCCACAATACCATAAATACAATCAAAAACATTAACATATAATAAAAACCATAACAACATCAATAAAAGCATACGTCATTAGTGCCTCCTTGTTAAAAACATTGTTTTAACCCGGATTGCTTTTTATTGTATCTTCTGTGGTTGGGGGCAGAACATTTTTTCCCATGGGAAGATGGGGTTTCAAACTGGTGTCAGACTCCTTTTATGTAAGGAGCTTTGGGCAGGGCAAGGGATTTCTGCATGCCTGGGGATTGGGCTGGGTGGCCTTTGCAGTCTCTTTCAATTCTATGATTCTAGGATTCTGTGATCAGCAAAGATGCCTGCATGGCTAGGAAAAAGGAGTGGGATCGCCCCCTTCCTTCACCCTGAATGTTTTGGTGTCTATGCCAATTTCAACATAGGATCTCAGTGACAAACTGGAGCTCAAAGAAAGCTCTGAGACCCCCTGAGGAAAACAACATGAATGGTGAGATTACATGATGTTCCAGCATAGCTGATGTGCTCACAATTTGGTTAAACCATCTGGATTCTGACCCACTGCCATAAATTTGGGATCGTGTGTGTGGCTTCCTTTAGGGCCAATCTGAGGCATTTCTGCTCAAAAGATAAAATTGGGAGAGTGCATACTTAAATCAAATTTCAAATTATATCTGCATGGAACTGTAGTTTGAAAAGAGATACACCTGATATATCATTTGAATTTAAGCAAATGCGTACATAGCAGTTCCCACATTAGAGTATCATCACTAATCTAACTGAAACTTGCCTTGTTTAAAATCTTCTGGCAGAATCTTGCTGAATAAATGCCTAATTTAGATCAAACTGCTTTTTTTTTTAAGGGAACTCCATAAAAAAAATATCTGGCTATATTCAAACTGTGCTTCATGCTTGCAATAATATTGTTTCAACTGCCCGTGTATTACATATTGAGAAAGCCCTATTAGGTTCATAGGGTCACCATAGCTCAACAGGGGACTTGAAAGCATACATATATAATTTCAGGCACTACAGGGAAGAATAAAATTTGGCTATGGCAAAAAAAAAAATTAAATTAGGATCTGTTCTTAACAGCCAACTGATAGCTAGTTCTTGCCCTGAAAATATTTTGTTCTAGGTTAGTCTGTCTCGATCTCAAACATTTGTAACTTCAAACATTGAGCAATGGGTCGAGGTGCCGTGTGGAAAGTTTTCAGAACTCAGTTGATGGTATCTAATATATATCTAACCTGGTTGTTTAGCTAATATTAAAATAATCTACAAAGTATTTGCTTAATGATTTATTTATTTATTTATTTACAGCTTTTATATTTCGCCCTTCTCACCCCGCAGGGATCGTAAGGAACGGGGTCATAAAAATAGACCTTCATACAGGCGGGGAAATATACTCTGGGGGCAAAAACGTTGAGGGGGAGCAACTGTGTATGATAGTATGGCTACTGTCCAAAAGCACATTGGAAAAGCCAGGTTTTGAGATCTCTCTTGAAAGTTTCTAAGGTGGGGGCCTTCCTAATTTCACCGATCCTCAGCTTGTTCATCCTCATCCAGATCGTCACAGCGGTCAGACACTGGTCCAGTATCCAAGCGGCTTCCTTGGAGTCTGGTGGAA
Source organism: Anolis sagrei (assembly GCF_037176765.1). Lineage (NCBI taxonomy): Eukaryota > Metazoa > Chordata > Lepidosauria > Squamata > Anolidae > Anolis > Anolis sagrei. Next base: position 136,867,451 of record NC_090021.1, on the reverse strand, counting down.
ATGAATAGTGGAGTTGGGTGTCATCTGCGTAGAGATGGCACCATACTCCAAAACTCGGGATGACCTCTCCCAGCGGTTTCGTGTAGATGTTGAATAGCATGGGGAACAGAATAGATCCTTGTGGGACCCCACAGGTCAATGGCCTGGGGTCTGAGCAGAAGTCCCCCAGGAACGACCCTCCAGGAAAGACTGGAGCCACAGTAAAACCGTGCCCCCGAGGCCCATCCCAGCGAGTCTCCCCAGAAGGATACAATGGTTGATGGTATCGAAAGCCACTGAGATATCCAAGAGAACGAGCAGGGTCACACTCCCCCTACTGTATGAAGTCATCCACCAAGGCGACCAAAGCCGTCTCGGTTCTGTGCCCAGGCCTAAAGCCAGACTGCGAGCGATCCAGATAATCAGTGTCATCGAGGAATCCTTGAAGCTGTGAGGCAACCACCCACTTCAGAACCTTGCCCAGAAAAGGGAGGTTGGAAATTGGTCTGTAATTGCTACATATAGTTGGGTCAAGGGAGTTCTTCTTTAATAGAGGTTTTACTACCACCTGCTTAAGGCATGATGGAAATTTTCCCTGGCCCAATGAAGCATTATTGGGCATGGGGAAATGCTTCTAGAACATGGTCATACAGCCCAAAAAACCTACAACAACCCAGTGATTCCGGCCATGAAAGCCTTCGACAATATATCAAATTCAGCTGGAATTTTGTACATGAAAGTGGGGGAATGATGTCCCTCTATGTCTGGTTGAACTCCAGCTTGTATCATTTTATTCTAGTCACTATCATCTATACATTTTCCCCACATTTTGATTAATGAGATCTGGTTATTGGGAGCAAATCATTCTCTTTTTGAAATTGTTTCACTGGCCACCACTTCATTACTGGATACAGTTCAAAGTACTGGGCATGAGTTATAAGTTATGAGATAAATGCAACATAGATCTATACTGTCTGAAAGCTTGTGCCATACTCTTACAATCTTTGAGAACAAGCTTTTTCCATGTTTCATCATCCTCATTAGAACATAGGGGAAAACCTTCATCATAGCTAGTACTCATAGGTTATGAAACACAGCCCTCACTGGCCAACAAACACCTTTAAACATGCCTTCAGCCGCTGATTGGATTGGAAGGATGTTTAAGGGGTCTTCTTAAAACATTTATCGCACATACTTAAGCTACCTGCCTATATAACAAAATGGCAGGTAGTAAAATAAAATGAGAAAAAGATGACTTCCAACAATCTTTCCTGCAGTTGTAATACATCACTTCAATTTCTATCCCTCTTCACATTGACTATAAATTACACAACATTGATGCATTTAGCTCATGCTGATTTTCAAAACCAAGAGCCATCAAGTCAGCATCTTTTGTTTCCAAAACTCAATCAAAGGTTTTTAGTCTTTCAGAAACATTATTAACATTTTTCTTTAATCAAAATAGACAATTTTGATTAAAATAAATCAGTTACAATAGCCAGGTTTCCTTGTTAAGTAATACATCTTTCTCTTTATCTTTGAAAACAGTTCATAGTGGCTAAGATATCCATTTAATAAAAGTCTCCAACAGCATCTAAACTATTCTTAGCTATGCCACCTTGTTGACTGAAAGGTCACAGGTTCGAATCCAGGGAGTGGCGTGAGCTTCCGCTGTCGGCCACAGCTTCTGCCAACCTAGCAGTTCGAAAGCATGCAAATGTGAGTAGATCAATAGGTACCACTCCGGAGGGAAGGTAACTGCACTTCATGCAGTCATACCGGCCACATGACCTTGGAGGTGTCTACAGACAACGCCGGCTCTTCAGCTTAGAAATGGAGATGAGCACCAACCCCCAGAGTCAGACACGACTGGACTTAATGTCAGGGGACAACCTTTACCCATGCCACCCTGTATCTGCCCTTCCCTTAATTGTAAAGTGTTGGTTTGATGAGAGCACTGAGAACTGTCAATTTCTATACCAGATCTTTGTTTAAAATGAATTGTTTTTGTAAATGAGTTTTTTTAATGAAAAATAGAAAACTAGTCACATGTCTCCTAGACCCCTTCCACACAGCTGTATTAAATCCACATTGAACTAGATTATATGGCAGTTTGGACTCAGATAATATACGTAGTTCAAAGCAGATATTGTGGAGTATCTGCCTTGATATTCTGGATTTTATGGCTGTGTGAAAAGGCCCCCAGATGAGCATCATATGTACAAGGGTGGATCAAACAGTTTTGCCTCCTGTGTCATAAAAATGTTATGAAAGAACATATAACAGCAGAAGTTGCTACAGGTCATAGCCTGAACTATCCTCTACACAAAACTACAGTTCAACTAAGGACCCTTCCACACAGCCCTATATCCCAGAATATCAAGGCAGAAAATCCCACATTATCTGAGTGTGGACTCAGATAACCCAGTTCAAAGCAAATATTGTGGGATTTTCCGCTTTGATATTCTGGGATATAGGGCTGTGTGGAAGGGCCCATAGTCACCATCAATTTGAACACTTGTGCGCCATCATTTAACCCAGGCATAAAAACCATTTTGGAAAAATTATTTGCTTCGTGACCCATTATTTTAAAGCTGTTTTAACATCATTCAGGTCATTGAATCTGAAACCATCTAGGTTGTCTTTCAAAGATCCAAACAGGTAAAAGTCAGAAGGGGTCAAATCAGGGCTATAGGGTGAGTGAGACACTACTGACCAGCCCATTTCTGGGTTGTGAAATATGACGTGTGTGGGCATGAATTATCATGATGAAGCTTGATGGTCTCTTCTTTCTTATTGCCTCCTTAAGATTTTTAAATGTGGTTACATTGGTTTCACTGCTGATTGTGGCACCATGTTGCAGAAAATCAACAAGAATAACATCCTATGTGTTCAAGGCATCAGCAACATTTTGAACTGTAATGCGTCTTTCTACTCGAATTAATTCATCAGCAAATTCTTGATTTGTATCTGTGACTGATGTTGTCAGCCACCCACTTCTTGGTTTATTTGCAATTTTCATTGCTGATGTCCATTACAGCATCCCCATAAACATTCTTCAAGTGATTATGGATTTCCTTAGATGCACAACCTTCTTTTGCCAGAAATTCAATTATGACTCATTTTTTTAGCTTCAGATTCATTGTTATAATCAGTCAATGTGAAAAAGAAAATACTATATCAGTAGAGTAAGGTTCATGCTATCATATCATGCCTAGATAGTCCAGTAGCTGGGAAAGAAATAAAAGTTAGAGCAATGAAGACATTACTTTTTGACCCACCGTCGTACAATGTTAATCAAATTGGTATTCATAATTGTTGGGCCAGTGGCACTGCCATCCATCTCCAGCAATACGGTAATACAAACCTTAGCAGCAATGGGTTTTAGAAAAACCATCACGCTCCAGCATATTGTCATTGGACGTGCAGTGAGTCCTGGAGGCCTACTAAAGGAGTCCCGTTGAGTCATTTGAGGGCATTGGGGCAATTTGTGAAGGAAATGCAGTTTGCACTCAAAAGGGGGTGGGAAACTTAAACTACCTTTATGTCCTGATCGAGGCTTTCGGACCTGTTCATTTTTAATGGAGAATCTGTCAATTTCACATGGGCTTGAATGACATACTGCCACACTGTTCCAATTTGATCAAGACAGTCCCAATGAATCCTCTGTTGTCCTACTTTTCCCAGTCACTTTTAAAAGGTCCCAGTTTCTTTTTTCCCCTTCTACTTTGATCCTCATCTTACATGAAACCCAGCAGAGATGAGAGGAGGGAGCAAAACCTGCTCTTCCCAATAGATTCAAGCAAAAGCAAAGTGCTGTGGCCTCTTCTAGCTTGTCTGTTCTTCCTCATTCCTACCTTTTTACCACCTGAACCACACTCTGCTGTTGCATGGCTACACATGTTCCAGCTTTCGTCTGTGAAATGTTACAGGGTGTGAGATAACCTGCTCCAGGTCCAAATTGGACTCTCATTTCTTTTAAAACACTAAATCGTGCAGCTACACATGTCGTTGGATTCAAAGTCCCAGCACTCCTCAACTTTGGCCAAGGGGATGGGATTTGTAAACTAACCACCTTTGAAAGGCCTTGTTGTTCTCACCTGTGTCCTAAACTCTGTTGAATTCGGAGGCTTTCTGTATAAATGTGGATATCATATTCTATCTGAATAAGAGGGCTCAGGTGGCATTTAACTATTGGAATATAATTTTTTAAGGTTTAGTGGGGTTTCAAAGTGCATAACTTTGACCAAAACACATGTTTTGTTTTTTTGTTGAAATCGGATGCCCAGCCTTCTGGAGATATCCTAGTTAAAAGTACCAGTATAAAAACTAATGATTAATCTGTTTCATTCCTGTGAGAAACAGCCAATACAAACTTTTTGTTTTGCAATGTCTCTCTCATGCCCAGAAACAACATAGAAAAGCAAACACACCAGAGTGTCTCAATTCTGAAAAATCTGATTATATAAATTCTGAAGTAAAAGGAAAATGAACGACTGCAAATTATAGTTAGCAATTGAACACTGTTAGCCTTTGTAGTGCTTCTTTTTATCCCCCTTGATAAGGGTTAGCCTGGAAAAAGGCACATTTAAAGATAAAAATGGGCATTCTGAGGTTCCACTTGTTTTAGTATACAGAAAGATTTCTTCTACATTACAGTCACGACTGTTTAAATATATTTGCGGTTCTCCAAAACCACTAAGGTCATGATGAAAGTGCAGCTATGTGCCGAGTGTTGCATTTTTTTTTTTAACATTTGCTGGATGAAGAAGGTTTTTGAGGTCATCTGTATGGAAAGGAGAGGAGATCTTTCCTACCTCAAATCACATGATACACCTACTGGGTGTTCCTTTTTACTAGGTCCCACCTTTTAGGGGCAATTGCTGGTAAAATTGGCACTTGTGACTTCATCACACTACAGAATGAATCCACTTTAAATCTGGTTTCTGCCTCTTGTAGAATTCTGGGGTTTATAGTTTAATAAGTCTGTTAAAGGCCCCTCCTTAAACTACAAACCCCAGATTTCTGCAGGAGGCAGCAACCGGATTTAAAGTGGATTCATTCTCTAGTGTGATGAGGTCATGGGGGATCTTAAGCTTCCTATGCAATTGAATCTCAATGACAACCAAGGCCGTTTCCACACAGCTGAATAAAATCCCACATTATCTTCTTTGAACTGGGATATATGGCAGTGTGGACTCAGATAACCCAGTTCCAAGTGGATATTATGGGATATTCTGCCTTGTTATTTTGGATTATATGGCTATGTGGAAGGGCCTCTAGTCTTCTATTCATAAAACAAAAGATGAAAATGTTTTGTTGAAGGCTTTCATGGCCAGACTCACTGGGTTGTTGTAGGTTTTTTCGGGCTATATGGCCATGGTCTAGAGGCATTCTCTCCTGACGTTTCACCTGCATCTATGGCAAGGATCATCAGAGGTAGTGAGGTCTGTTGGAACTAGGGAAAAGGGTTTATATATCTGTGGAATGACCAGGGTGGGACAAAGGACTCTTGTCTGCTGGAGCTAGATGTGAATGTTTCAACTGACCACCTTGATTAGCATATAATGGCCTGACAGTGCCTAGAGCAAATGTTTGTTGAGAGGTGATTAGATGTCCTTGTTTGTTTCCTCTCTGTTGTTGTGCTGTTGTAATTTTAGAGTTTTTTTAATACTGGTAGCCAGATTTTGTTCATTTTCATGGTTTCCTCCTTTCTGTTGAAATTGTCCACATGCTTGTGTATTTCAATGGCTTCTCTGTGTAGTCTGACATGGTGGTTGTTCGAGTGGTCTGGCATTTCTGTGTTCTCAAATAAAATGCTGTGTCCAGGTTGGTTCATCAGGTGCTTTGCTGTGGCTAACTTCTCTGGTTGAATTAGTCTGCAGTGCCTTTCATGTTCCTTGATTCCTGAAAAAACCTACAACAACCCAAAAGATGAAAAACTGAGAAAGAGCAGGGAAAGATGTCAGTTGCTACCTGCATTTAAAATATAATAAATAACAACCCCTGGAATAGATGTACAAAACCATGGCAGTGAAGCTTTTCTCACATCACAATGAATCAGTATCTACCCTCAAACTATTTGCCTCGCAGTGGTGAAGAGATATGGTAAGTCTGTTAGCTGTTTGGGTTAAGCCTTGTCATATTCACTAGGAAATCCAGCGTACTTGAGTAGAATTTGCCTTCCTGTTAAGCTGCAACCTGAACATTTCGCAAAACTCCTCCAGATGGAATCTTCATTGGGGATTTTTTTTTTTTGCCTCCCAAAGACTTTTGTAGAGTAAAATGTTTGTATGAATTTTTCATCCAATTGAAGTAAGCCCAATAAAGCTGTCATTATCCCAGACATGTATCTTCCATTTGGTGTCAAAAGTCATAAATCTCTATAGCAGACTATTTTAAAAAGTATTGTCTCATTTCCAAACTTTAAGCGCTACCCAGTACGGCATCATATATTACTTTCAACAAACATGATCTGGAGCTTGGGGGGCTGGAGAAAATGAATGCATTTGAGTTTATTAACTTTATGTAAGAAACCCCTCTGGAATTTGGATTTATATGTGAAAGTTCCCCCTCTCTTCAAACAATAGGCTTCCCAATCATCCAGTTGCTTTGATGCAACTTGAAGGCTGTATTACATGAGGCAGAGCAGAATGACTTTGCTCCATTTTCTGATTCCAGTCCTTAAAAGTATCCCTGTTCCTTTATGTACAACATAAAACTGCCAATGTCAAATTCTTGCAGCACATGGAGAGGCCAGACCACTCTGATAACCCTTCCAATCCTAGTCAAAGGTCTGATCATAAAGAACGAAAGAGGAGGGAGTAAGCGTCTGATTTATCACAAAGCAGTCTGTGCTCGAATCCAGAGGGGGCACCATTTTCTACATCTAACCTCTGTTATGTTGAGTTATTTAAACAGAAAAAGTGTGTCCCAAGTCACAGCACGCGGGCTTCTATTTAATACTTTCTTCAAGTGCAGATAAATCATGTTACTTACATATTACAAATCACCCACTTTAAGTGCAGATAAATCATATGGTTGCTTTTCATTGCATTTCATAGATTAAGCTGAAAAAGGTCAAGCTATAGGGCTTGGAACAATGAGAAGCTGGGATGATAGGAATCTTCTTATGCCACAAGCACAAATATGTTTCCTGTAAAGCAAGTCTCGTGGATTCCAAAGCAATTCAAACCTCTGTTCATATATTCTGTTATTTACTTGTTTATTTGTTTATTTACTGTATTTATGTACCACTTTTCTCACCCCTGGGGGGACTCAAAGTGACTTATAACATAATATTGGCAAAATCCAATGCCTAACTTACATGTGAAACCAAATCATAAAATCCAAACAAGAAATATAGACTGTATTTTCAGGTGTATAAGACTACTTTTTAACACAGGAAAATCTTCTCAAAAGTTGGGGGTTGTCTTATACACAGGGTGTGGTCTTATAGGGCCGATGCTGAAACTTCCGAGCTGGACTGGAGAATTTGTGGTTTCCACATATGGTGGGGGGCACTCCAAAATGGTCACGGCCGCATCCCCGCTATATGTGGTGACCGTATGAAAGCAGCAAGGGTGGCACTGTAAAAGTACGGTAGAAGAAAATCCACTCACCAGGACTGGTGGAAAGTAGGAGCTCAACACTGTCCCAATGATGAGGTGAGGGGGTGCCTCATCGGGAAGGTGTAAGTGAAGGGCTGAGCACAGTGCAAGCATTCCGGATGCCCAGGGTATGGGGGGAAAAAGATAGAGCAGTGCTGTGCCCAGAAAAACACACCTCTTTCATCCTTCTGGCCCGCCCTTGTATCCTATTACCGTACCCCCTTCTCTGCCTCTCAGATCTCACTCCTGAGGAGTGCAGTGAAGCAGAGCAGATGCACATGTGCGAGATCTGAGAGGCAGAGAAGGGGGTACGGTAATAGGAAAATTACAATATTGAAATAAAATCTGATGTTTTTAAAAAATGCGGTGTGCATTGGAGGGGTACTCATATATGGCGAGTATATCCCAAACTCTGTATTTTAACTGGAAAAGTTGGGGGCTGTCTTATACGTCCAGTCGTCTTATAGGCCGGAAAGTACGGTAACTATGTGTTAAAATCAATAAGACCATTAAAAATAAGATATAAACAGCATTTAGATATGAAAACATAGAATTAAAAACACCTAATAAAAAACATTAAAATAACATGATCCAAAATTGTAGACCGGGCCATTCCAATCGTCAATTTAATATATTCCTTATTTATTTCTTGCACTGAATTACTTTATTGGCCAAAAGCTTGGCCCCACAACCATGTCTTTGTTTTCTTTCTGAAGCCCAAGAGGGAGGGCGCTGATCTGAGCTCACTGGTGAAAGAGTTTCAGAGCAAAGAAGCCACCACTGAGTTGGCCCTGTCTCTCGTCCCCACCAACCGCACTTGCAAAGCAGGTGGGACGAGAGCAGGGCCTCCCCAGAAGATTTTAATCTCTGTGATGGTTCATAGAAGGAGAAATGTCAGACAGGTAAGATGGGCCAGAACCATTTAGGGCTTTATAGGCAAAAGCCAGCACTTTGAATTGTGCTCGGGAGCAGACTGGCAGCCAATGGAGCTGATGTAACAGGGGGGTTGTCTTCTCCCTGTATGCCACTCTGGTGAGAAGTCTGGCTGGTGGCCATTCGACCACTTGAAACTTCCAAACAATCTTCAAAGGCAACCCCATGTAGAGAGCATTGCAGTAATCTATTCAAAATGTAACAAGAGCATGGAACACCGTGGCCAAGTTATATCAATGTAGTTGTTGTGATGGTCATGTACTATGAAATTGCTACAAATTCTGCAAAAGGCATGGCTTAATGTGGGTTGCACTGGAATTTTTTTACACAGCTGGATGAGTTCCTAAAGATTCTAAATACAAGAAGCCAGAATATTTCAAAATAATGGATAAAGACTCAACACTTCTTGCTTGAGATCGGAGCAGGAGCATGCTCTAAACATTTGCTATCAATGCTTTGGGTATAATGATAGTGAGAAGCACATTTTCAAACACAAAATTAGTAGATGTTGGGACATGATGAGTTACAACTCCTTGATATATCTGGTTGAATGCTTGGGCCACACCTCTCTTCTTTCCTCTCATTGTATGATGATCATTGATGTACTTAGGTTATGTAGAAAATATAGAATACTTTTGGCCCTTTTTATAGCTGTTACATAGAAAGGGAAGCAGAATGCTTCTTGCGTCATTTGAGAATTAGAACAAATAAGTTAACAGTAACAATGTAGTTACATTAAATATATTTGGATCTGTGATTTTTAGGTAAACCCATTGTGTCAATGGAACATGATTGGTACTGGTTAACCAAGATTTTATCCTAATTGGGTTAGAAGGGACTGTAATGTTTTGCAAAGAGGAAAACAGTAAGAAAAGAGAAAGATTGTTCTGTGAGTGAACCGATTCAATCAAGGAAGCCATTGATGTTGAGGTTTGCAATATCTGGCCATTGCGAGTAAAGGTCTCTCATTCGTAAGGCTGCCAGAAATTACAGTCAACCTGATGGCCAATGACAACAAAAACTGAAGTTGGGACTAACAATTGGATTAGTCCTTGAAGCTTAAATGTGACATTGGCAGATCATAATGTGGTTCCACCCTGCCCTTTCATTGCTATTCTGGAATTTTGTGAATACCAACATTTCACATGTGTATAATCAGGAAAATAAATGGTTAAGGCTGAGAGCAGGTATCTGGTGTGCAAACAGTGTCTGCTGAATTAATGTTCAACTAAAATAAATTTGTTCTTGGTTCTCTTCACAGAATTTCCAGGACAACAAAATGTGCACAGAGGTCTTCCTAGCATTTTTTTTATTCTTAGCATAACTAAAAGGAAACTCGTGACACTTTACTCCATAGCTCCTTGATAATATTTGGGGTGTGATAGGAAAGAGGCAGGTTTGCAACATTACAGTAACCTAACCTCCCAATCTGTTTTATAGTTCTATTTTTAGAGGAAAGGATCTCTTTCTTGCATCTTTCTGCCTGAGTGTATTCAACATTCATTCCTTTTCAGCAGGTGGATGTCTGAGAAACAAAACTGAAGTATCCATTTCCTTCTTTCTCAAGCTCAGGAAAGGGGCTGGGGGCATAGAAGTAAATCATGGATGGGGGGGAGGGGGTTCAGCTGCACTGCTGTACACATTTTATAGTAGCATTGTAGCATAAATTTAAATATAAAATTAGAAATATTAAGCTTGGCCTCTGAGATCATCCACAGAGGCTCTCAGTCCCATCATAATCACAAGCACGGTTGATGGGAATCCAAGAGAGGGCCTTCTTGGTGGCTGCCCCTCGACTCTGAAACACCTTTTTCAGAGAGACTAGAATGTTTTTTAAAAAAAACTCCTAGAAGATGCTGTATTGTTTTAATTGAACTATTTTATGAGCCTTTAATTACATTTCATTCTTTTAATCAGCTGTGAACTGTTTTAATAATGTAAACAGTTAATTTTTACTTTATTTATCACTAGCTTGGGGACCCGGCGTTGCCCGGGTTATTAGAGAAAGTGGGTAATGGTGGTTCTGTATGCCAAGTTTGGTCTTTATTGGTCTTTGGATAACGGCTGCATTATTTTCAGGAAGTGAGTGAAGGTACTTGAAGTCCCATCATCCATGGCCCATCCTCCTACAAACAGCAGCAGGATATAGAGTGGGTCATGGGGGCTCTGTGTGCCAAGTTTGGTCTTTATCGGTCATTAGATGAGGGTGGCAGTGGTGTCAGTAAGTGAGTGAAGGTACTGCAAGTCCCATCATCCAAAGTCCATCCCCTTTCAAACTGCAGCAGGATGTGGAGTGGATCATGGGGGCTCTGTGTGCCAAGTTTGGTCTTGATCGGTCATTAGAAGAGAGTTGCAGCAATGTTTTGAAGGGAGTGGAGGTACTTGAAGTCCCATCATCCATGGTCTGTCCTCCTCCAAACTGTAGCAGGATGTAGAGTGGGTCATTAGAGCTCCATGTGCCAAGTTTAGTCTTGATTAGTCATTGGCGAGGGTCTCAGTGGTCTCAGGAAGTGAGCAAAGGTACTGCAAGTCCCATCATCCATCTCCAAATTTTTCCAAACAACACCAGGATGTAAAGTGGGTCATGAGAGGTCTATGTGCCAAGTTTGGTCTTGATCCGTCATTGGATGAGGTTTGCAGAGGTCTCAGAATGTGAGTGAAGGTACTGGAAGTTCCATCATCCATGGTCCACCCTTCTCCAAAACTGCAGCAGGAGTAGAGTGGGTCATGGGGGCTCTGTGTGCCAATGTTGGTCTTGAGTGGTCATTAGATGAGTTTTGCAGCAGTCTTGGGTAGTGGAGGTACTTGAAGTTCCATCATCCATGGTCTGTCGTCCTCCAAACTGCTCCAGGATGTAGAGTGGGTCATTGAAGCTCCATGTGCCAAGTTTAGTCTTGATGAGTCATTGGCGAGGTCTCAATGGTCTCAGGAAGTGACTGCAAGTCCCATCATCCATTGTCAAATTCTTCCAAACCGCACCAGGATGTAGAGTGAGTTATGCAGGGTCTCTGTGTAAATTGTGATCCTGATCCATCATCGTTGGCAGTTGTAATGGTGTTAGGAAGGGAGTGCAGGTATTGCAAGTCCCATCGTCCATGGTGCATCCTCCTTCAAACTGCACCTGGATGTAGAGTGCGTCATGGAGACTCAGTATGCCAATTTTTGTCTTTATTGGTAATTGGATGAGGGTTGCAGTGGTCTGAAGAATTGAGCAATGGTACTGCAAGTCCCATAATCCACGGTCCATCCCCGGCCAAACCACACCAGGATGTACAGTGGGTCATGAGAGGTCTATGTGCGAAGTTTGGTCCTGATCAGTCATTGGATGAGGTTAATAGCGGTCTCAGAATGTGAGTGGTGGTACTGCAAGTCCCATCATCCATGGTTCATCCTCCTCCAAACTGCAGTAGGATGTCGAGTGGGTGATGGGGGCTCTGTGTGCCTATTTCAGTCTGTATTGGGAGTGTTCTGACCCAGCCTCCGGCCTTTCCTTTCCTCTCTTTGTCATCTCAGAATGTTGGAAATGAGGCTGGCCAATCAGAGACCATATGCAAATTTCCTTCTCATGTCCCCGTTTCTGCCATGAACTGTTTTCTCCACCAGGGGCTCCTATTGAAGTTGGCCAATGAGAGACCATATGCAAATAGCACCACAGCGGCAGCCAATCAGAACGCTGGCACAAACACCTTCCGCCCTCCGCACCTCTGTCCTTCCCATACAAACAAACACTCTTCTTTATTATATATATAGATATCAGGAGCGAACCAATGGTACAGTTGTAATGTATTACAAAAAACCCACAAAGTTTAAAAACTTGGTGTTATATTAAATGTCCCTTGACCAGTAGCTCGCCACTTGGAGTGCCTCTGCTGTTGCTATAAGGAGCTCCTCCATTTTGCATGTGGTAGGACTCAGACTACATTGTAATAGGTGATCTGTAGTTTGCTCTTCTTCACACTCGCATGTCGTGGGCTCCACTTTGTAACCCCATTTCTTAAGGTTGACCCTGCATCTTGTGGTGCCAGAGCGCAGGCTGTTTAGTGCCTTCCAAGTCACCCAGTCTTCTGTGTGCCCAGGAGGGAGTCTCTCATTGGGTATCAGCCATGGGTTGAATTTCCATGCTTTAGCCTGCCATTTTTGGACTCTCGCTTTCTGAGGTGCTCCTGTGCGTATCGCTGTAGATTTTAGAAAACAATTCAATTCAATTTTAATATTTACTTTTTATGTTTTAATTGTATTATTCTTTTAAATTGTGAGCCACTTTGAGTCCCAATTCTGGGGGGAAAGAAAGAGGGAGAGATAGAATTAATACAGATGTAAAAAAAATCCTCTTTTCAATGTAAATGCAATAATATTGTTTCTGTTTTCTTTCCCCCTCAATCTTTGTAATATGATCATAACGTGGCAATTAAATCCAACATGATGTAGTTATTTTAGTATTGGTCCATGACTCTGGAGACCAGGCTTCAAATTCCTGCACAACCATGGAAACCCAGTGGCTGAGCTTGAACAGGTATAGTATCTCAGTCTCAACTGGAAATTCTGCCTTTGGATCACTGTGAGTTGGAAGTGACTTGAAGGCACACAACAACAACAACAACAACAACAACAACGCAACAGTTTTCTATCTCTGTAGACATGTAGATGCCACATGTACATTCAACTGATAACATAAAGGATTGAAATGTCTAGACTAGTCCTTTTCTTTCACTCTGCATATTTCCTTACTACCTTTCTGCCCGAGAAATAGGACTTCTACAGAGTTTTCATATTTCACAAAACAGTGCTCAAGTATGTTTGTATCTTTAAATATTTCAATTATTTCTATCCCACCCCATATCAAAAGATTACAGGGTAGTATACAAATAAAAGCACTGCAAATAAAAGAATGTAAAAGAATGACAACAAATACATTAAAACATACACAATTAACAAGCTAAAGCTTTTAAACAAGATCCAAAAAATTAAAACCATATAAGTTTAAGTTAGCATTTTGAAACAAATTAATACAAATTAAAGCCTTTATTGAATGGGCAGAATTTTTCTTGATACTTAAATGAAACTAACGTTGACATTAGCTGGGTCTCTAAGGGGAGGTCATTGCATAGCTGGGGTGTCACAGTTAAGAAGTACCACTCCCCTATTACCACAAAATGAACTGACCTTGTAGGTGAGACACCTAGGGCTCATCTACACCAGACAGGTTAGCCTAATGTAAATCTGCCTTGTAACAGCACCCGATCTAGCATGTATATTCTGAATCTGGGTCCATTGTCCAAATGGCCCAGGACCACATGGCCCCACTGGGCTCCCACCTCTTCTGTATTGCTGCTTGCAGACCATGAAGCACTGTCCAAGCACTTGGCCACTGTGGTCACTCAGATAAAGGTCTGTGGACAGCTCTGTGGACATTGGGAGCGACACATGCATGATCCACACTCTTTGCCTATGCTAATCAGCTGATCAGTGAAGAGAAAGGTGATAGCACTGGTGTTTTGTAAAGTGGATTGGGCCAAATAAGACCTGATTCAACTGTCCAGACTGCCCCAAAGCCCCAGGATACTCCAGAATTCCAGACAGTTTCTGGAGTATACCCCAGCTTTGCAAAAAGTTTGACAAACTACATTTAAAGTGAGAGATAAAACCCAGACAGTCACCAAAAGTCACTATTCATCATGAAGACTGCTGGTGGTCCATTCACTGTGAGTACAGTTTTTTGGGTAGCGTACATAAGCCTAAAGGCAATCCTAAACAAGAACAAAATTCAGAAAATTTTGTAATGTCCAGAGAAAGTTCTTTTATAAAAGATGCATTCTTGTTCCCATTAAAACCCACTGTTATTCTGAAATCAGGTTTCCAAGTGTATTATTTCATAATCTGTGTCAGTTTATCGGTTGTAGTAAATCCATCAAAGTGTTCAACTGGTGTACTAGGTGACATGGCTAGACCGTGTTTGAAAAATGCATAGAGAATCTAGTGAAATGCATGTAGAAAAGGGAACACTTTCATGTTATCAAAGGGCTCATTGGCCTGGGAGAAGATAGTGGTGACATAGTGGTGGTATGTTCTAAGGAGCTCCAGCATGTTGTTATCATCATTGTCATATCATCAGTAATCATTGTGTTTGTTCTCTCTGCTTTGCTCATGCCTTGTCTGTCACTATTACAAATTATCTTCTGTATTCCATTGTTGTGTTTTAATCAAATTAGTTTGAATATCTGATTTGCCTTTTTTTTTTCCACTGTCCTATTTTTCCTTCTTGGGTGACAATTTTAAGCATTTTCAGAAAGCTTCTAAAAACTTGGAAAAAATAATCGTGAGCAGAGGAAAAAATTATTGTGAGCAGATACGTTCCATGATGTCCAAATGATAATAATATTCTGACCTGTGTATCAAGTCTGGAAATAAAGGGTAGTATTGGGTTATTTTAAAATGTGGACCCAATGCAGTTTTCCTTCACGCCTTATTAGGAGCAGATCAAGGCATTATTATTATTATTATTATTATTATTATTATTATTATTATTATTAATCTCACTTTTTCTCTCTAAAACAGAGACTCAATGCATGTTTTGCATGCCATGTGCACCTTGCTGTATTGAGAACATCATGTAGCAAACGTTGGGAAAAATGACACCTTGGTGTCAGAGAGCTGCTCCGAACCTCCATCTACTCCATCTACTCCTCCATAATGCAGTTTGAAACTACTCCGAAATTCATATAATGCAGTGTAACTACATTGAACTGTTTTATATGAGTCTACACAGTTTGAAACTGCATTATATGTCAGTGTAGATAGGGACCAAGTCAAGCACAGATAATACTGAACTATTTGCACAAATGACCTGGTATAAGACAGCTGTCTATGTTAATATAGTTATTACAACTTTAAAATGACCTCTTGCTTAATGGCAGGTTATCTATTATGGGTCAATGTCTTTAGCTGGAGGTTGTTACAGCCTCATTGCAGGAGGAGCTGATAAGTCTGTGAAATTGCTCTTCTGGAGTAATACTTGCTAACGAAGCTTGTTCGCTATGAAAGACTTGAAGCTGATCGAGTGGAAAAATCAAGCTAATTAGTAAGCAACAAGCCATGGCACATTTGATATAAATGAACTCCTAATTATTAAAATCTCTTTAATTCACGTCATTGTGGATTTAAGCACCACAGTCTTCTTGGATTCTCTACAGCCATTCAAGATACAAGTTTATTTCTTTGTTCAATCCTTCCATATATTTGAAAACAGAATCTGAATTCTCTCTTTATATAGGAACATAGAATCACAGAGCTGGAAGAAATCCCAAGGGCCATCCAGGCCAACTATACCATCACACAGTACTACACAATAGCTACCCAGCCTTTGTTTAAAAACCTCCAGACAGGGAGACTTCACCAGACTCTGAAGCAGCATACAGTTGAGTCATGTATCCATGGATTCAGTACCCAAGAATTCCAAAATTCACAGCTTCAAACCATCCTTTTAGCACAACCATTGTGTGTAATGGGACTTGGGCATTCACAGATTTTGGTAACCAAACACCAGTGAATACCAACTGTATTCATTATGGTGGTTCTCAACCTGTGGATCCCCAGATGTTTTGGCCTTCAACCCCCAGAAAACCTAACAGCTGGTAAAATGGATGGGATTTCTGGGAATTGTAGGCCAAAACACCTGGGGACCCACAGTTTGAGAGCAACTGGTTTAATGGCTCTTCCTGTTAGGATGTTCTTCTTAATGTTTAGGTGCTACCTGTTTTCCTGCAGTTTGAATCCATGTGGACGAATATGATTTCATGTATACAGATATCTTTAAAATAATAGGATAAATTTATATTTTTTCTAGTTTGCAAAAAACAAACAAAGAAAAGCTGGAATGCAGTTAAACAAATAAATAATGCCATTTAAAATATATAAACTCAAGTAAATGACCTGAGGCAGGCATGTAGCTGGGGGGGGGGGGGGGGGGCTTGAGGGGCTTCAGCCCCCCTCAACCCCGAAATTCTCATGGTGGTTTGCGAAAAGGCCTTACTGGTGCATTATTTAAACTGTTATGTTTATTCATTTCATGATCTGATCACCATACTCAATATATCCCATATGCATGGGGGTATTGGGGTAATGATACAAAAGGTTTGCTAGGGTAGACCCTCTTTCACTCAGACTCAGCCCCCCCGAAACTCAGCCCCCCCCCGAAACTCAGCCCCCCCGAACCCCTCCCCCCTGAAAAAAACTCAGCCCCCCCCCCAAATCGAAATCCTGGCTACGGGCCTGACCTGAGGTAAAACATATCTCATTAATTCTCAAATCTGTATAGATATGACATGCACTAATACATAATGGAGGCTGATAGTTTCTATAATAATCAAGTTGTGAAATTAATTTTGGTATTAACCCAATTTTTGGAGGAGCTTTCCAATGATCTAAATCTATTTGGGATTTTAAAGCAGATGCAATACAGATGATAGTAAATCAATGGGATTAAGTCATTGTTCACGAGTCACCCTTAGGAGAGATAAAGCGGATTATTATTATTATTATTATTATTATTATTATTATTATTCACTGACTGGTTCAGTTGAGCTAATTTGGCTTAGACTAACAACTAGATTTAGATCATTGTTCTCAATGTGTTTAGAATCACAACAGCACAGGTCACTGCTTTATTTATTTATTTTGCTTTTGCTTTTTTTCATGTCAGGAGCGATTTGAAAAACTGCAAGTCACTTCTGGTGTGACAGAATTGGCCATCTGCAAGGACATTGCCCAGGGAATGCCCGGAGGTCACTGCTGATCAACAGTTATGTCAACATTGAAAAAAGATGATGTTAACAGAAGAAGCAGTAATTAGAAATTTATTTTATTAAGGGAGATAAAAATCTTCCATGACTCTGGCATTTTCAAGGAGATAATTTTGCTTCATCAATACATTCTAATTTGTGTGTTTTTAAAAATGAAATGAATCTATAATAGGATGGATTTGCTAACACAAATTGCTTGTCCTGATTTGCAGGACCATATCAGGGGTACACCTTCTTTGTTTTTCTTAAGGAGAAGGTGCATAAAGAATAAATAACATCTTACCTTTTTACAAGGAAAGTTTATTAAGATCGGTACAAGTTCAAGGACTGGGCATAAAGGATGGGCAAAAATATCTGGTATCTCCATGTGTTATCTCTATTGCATGATAGAACAACTTTATCAGACTTCATTACAGCCTTAGGACTCCATCAGAAAAAAATAAATGAAAGGCCATATGCATAACAAGGAAGAGTGAGGGCAAGGAGAAGAAGAAAGGAGTCCTTTGTTTAAATCTATGATCCCTTTGGCAGCCCAGTTCAAAAATGAATTAAATAGAAAAAAATAAGAAAGAAGAGCAGGGCTCTTTGTAGTTACTCATCAACAGTTAGCACCCAACCTGTAGACCAGTGGTTCCCAACGTTTTTTTGACCAGGGTCCACTTTAACCAGGGCCCACCTTACCAGGGACCACTCTCCAACATTAATACCAAAAGGGGCAGGGCTGGTCACCTCTGAAGAAAGGAGTGAAAATAAATTAAATAAAGAGGAAGGAGGTTTGCAAACTGGATTTTCATTTTTGTGACCCACTGCTGGGCTGCAGTCCACAGGTTGAAAACCACTGCTATAGACTAAAGAGGTCACCTAGTCCCCAGTCTAGTGAAAATTTTAACATTTCTGTTTAAATGTGCACTATTTATTTCTGAACTTGTCTATATGTGTGATATGAAAACCAATCTCTTTGTTTTGTGATTATGTTCCCTACTACCTTGCCCTGTCTTCTGGAATGACAGGCTATCCCATGTCCTTTTCATGTCTTCCCATGCTTTCCCTGCTTCCTCTTCGTTTTATTGAGTCGGGTTGGGGAGCACTCAACTCCTGTTGGACCACTTGAAGCTTCAGAACAATCTTCAAAGGCAGTCCCACATAGAGCGCATTACAGTAATTTATTCAGGATGTAACCAGAATGTGGACCACTGACCAAGTCTGACTTCCCAAGGTACGGGCACAGCTGGTGCACAAGTTTTTATTGTGAGATTGGCATGGACATCTAGACCAATTCTAATTCATACCATTCCATTCTTCACAAGGGACTGTGCCATCATTTCATAAATCATATTTTTTTTGAAAAATTCTATAGGAATTTGCTTCTCTAGAAACGTGGCATTCTAAAGTCAAACACAATCCAGATTTGCCTCATTGCCTATAGTTTTCCCACAATATTCTTTCATGTTGCAATATGTAATTAAATGAAATTAGTATTTAGATTAGTGATGACATTTGGGGAAAAAACATGTTTATTGTGCTTTTTAAATTCAGCACCCCAAAATATTTTTTTAAAACAGTTAAAAAAATATTCAAAATTGTTTTTTATCAAAGGCCTGTTATTTATGTAATTATTTACACATGCCATTGCTGTTTGGATACTAATTGAAAGCAATTTGAATACTTGTCCAGAAAACACAATTTTAGGTATTGTAGCTAAAATTGTCAAGCTCTCTCTTTTGAAATCCTCCTTCATGTCCAGTTCAAAAATCTCAAAAAGTAGAATAGGAAAATACCTCTCCACCTGAAACTATGAAGAACTTCTGATGGTTAGTTATTTCTGAATTGAATAGTTGAGTGGTCATGTTGGGTAGAAGATAGCTTCACATGACTCATTTCAGTTTTTGCCAGTTTCAGTTCTCCTTTATCTGAAGGAAAATTGATAACAGAACTCAAAGTACTTCTATTCTTATACAAGAAGAAACTCCCTTGTGCTAGTCAAGAAAAAGTATGCAGGATAAGTCTGGAGAATATTCACTGGCACACAACACCCAAGTGAGTAATTAGTTTTATTATGAGTCAGGGACTCCCAGCTCAGTCATGTTTATGGGTTTATCCAGAGGTAAGTGTGATAGAGTTCAGTTGCCCTTTGTCCTTGGGTAAGTATTATAAGAATGCAGCTTCAATGGACATATGGAAAATGAAATACAAGATTTTAAAAACAGAAAATAAGGTTTGACTTTGTTGGATTTTGCTGCTTGTTTGGAACTAATGCTGATATTTTCAGTTTCAGTTTAAATAACGATGCAATCCTTAATTACTAGAGTAACTGTCTATTCAGAGTAAAATGGCACCTCTCTGGATGAGGGATCTCCAAGAGAACCAGTGACCAGCAGCTCTTGCAAACTAAACTAATGTTTCCTTTATTGAATCAATCCATCTGTAATCTTTTCCTACAGCATTCATCTTTACCAAGCATTACTGCCTTTTCCAATATGTCATATCAACTCATCTGCCCAAAGAATGATAACTTGATTTTCTTGAGCATGTAGCACCTTGGAAGAAAAACACAGGACCCATCTATATGAGCCCACATACAGGAGGTATTCCGGATTAGCCCTCTGGGCAGTGTCACTATATGCTTTCTCTATCCTCTCCCTTCTCTTAGCCTTCTGGGCAGTGTCACTAGATGCAATGACCACCTGTAGTTTCATGCCTTGTGGTCACTCCGACTCTTCGTGACCTCACGGACCAGCCCACGCCAGAGCTCCTTGTTGGCTGTCACCACCCCCAACTCCTTCAAGGTCAGTCCAGAGCATCTTGTGGCTTTCTAAAATATGGGACAGGACTGCATTAAGCACCCTTGGTGGGCATTAGGGTGAATGGACCCCATATGTCACATAAATATTATGGAGGCCTGCCCAATGAAAAGCTGGTGAATCTCTTATCTGATTAAAAACATAGACTAGCTTGTGGTCAAGGTGACTTGGGAAATAACGAAGAACATCTAAGCAGATGTGGATAGGTATGTGAATTGTTACCCCACAAAACAATTCACCCTGTCTAATGAGACATGCACAAACACATAGGAACTAATTCTTCACCTACCTTGGGTCAGGGCCATCCTAATCCATATTGCTGAAGCAGATGAAGAAAATGAAGCTGCACTTAAACATTGCATTAGCAAAATATTTTTATCAAATAATAATAGTGCTTATTATAATAAAACAAGAAACTTTCCCATATTTTTAGATTGTTAACAAGCTTCCTCAAAGGATTGATTATTTTGTCGAGGTGCCATCTCCCAACTCAATACCAATTTGAGTCTTCATTGTGCCCTCATTCATTAGAGCTTGTCCAAGAGTTAATTTTAGTTAACGATTTAGCTGTGTGCTAGCTAAATAAAACTGGATCCTTTCTTTTAGAAGTGTGTTTTTAATCTCATACTCACAAAAAGGTCAGATATAAATTAAAATATATGAACAAATAAATTCAAAAGTGTGGGGCAAAAGGCAAGGTAAAAAGCTTAGACCTTTCTCTGCCTGCTATTTTCCCCATATCATACCCCCATTTTGTTGTTTTCATCCAGTAGTTGGATTTCAGAATGGATAGTATATACAATTATTGTGTCTGGGTCCCTTTAATGGTAAAGGGACATCAATTCCCCTTGATGGTGGAAGGTGGAAATTTCCAGAGATCTTGAATATTGGATGAGATATGTTGGAATCAAATCTATTTGTCTTGGATTAAACCAGACTATTATCCCAAAAACAGGAATGATCCTTCTCAAGATCAAGAAATAGCTCATCTTGATTCAAACTAATCCTAAACAGTTGAAAACACAGCATATGCCATACATGTAAAGTTTGTGTTACCAGGCAAAACATGTAAGCCTAATGAGAATTTGAAGGTAAGTCTCTACAGTTCTTGTCTAACACCATTATATCATCACACTGGCTATTATCTTACTGTAATGACCAATTAATCTTCTAGAAGATAAGCACTGAAGAACATTTTACCAAAGCAATTCCAGGTAGATGCACCTTGCTGAACAGCACAAATATTCTGTCCCCTCCCATTGAACTTGTTTTCAGTCGAACAAGGAAAATTTCCTCCTGTTGCTAAACAACATCTGCTCCATTTACCTCCTTGACATTATTGCTATCAGCAGCTAGTCTCTAACTCAACTTTGCAGTGTGAGTTTTTTTTCCAAATAATAAAAGAGATTTAATACAAATGCAGAACAAGGAAAAGTGATTACGACAACACTCTTTTTGTAGAGAGCATGGCTACAAGGCCTGGTTTTAAGTCTAAAGCAGTGGTTCCCAACATTTGGGCCTCCAGGTGTTTTGGACTTCCGCTCCCACAGTTCCTAAGAGCTGGCTGGGATTTCTGGGAGTTGAAGTCTAAAACCCCTGGTGGCCCAAAGGTTGGGAACCACTGGTCTAAAGTTTAAAGGACCTGTCCAAAGTACTGGACTCATTTTTGTTTTAGGACTTTATCACATGAAGCTACTATCCCATGGCAGTCATGTGATCACCTAAAGTGGCAATATACTGGAACGAGCATCCTTTCTATCATTCAACTCCGCATGCATGGAACTGTGCCAGTTCATAAATTTGTGGTCCCCTAATTGTACTTCTGCATTATCATGTAACTCTGCCATCCTGCTGCTCCATAATTTCTTTCCCCATCAACAGCAGGGACAGATTTATCATGATCAGGAGGCAGACTGGCAATGGAATGCCCATGACATTACATAAAACAGATATCCCGTTTCAATGCCTTCTTCATGTGATAAAAGTCTGTAGAGTGCAGAAGTTTAGATAGCTTGTTTAAAGTGTCACAACCAAAACAGGTTAACTAACCCACTGGTATGTGAGCCACATGCTGCCACTATATAGATTAGTGCTATTCAAAGTGGCAGTCTGTGGGTTAGTCTCAGACCACATATAGTTGGATGCTAGTTTCCTACAGGATTGCCTTCTCCCATACAATATGCCCCAGACATTGAGATTCTCTGGGGGACGTTTAGTCTACCCATCCAGAACCCAACTGGTGATCATCACCTTTTCACCAGCCACCCCAAGATTGTTAAATAACCTGCCAGAAGAGCTCCTACAGCTAAATCTGTTATCAGAATTTCAGACACAACTGAAGACCTATCTCTTCTTACAGGCTTACCTCATCAATTTTAATATGTGAATTTTAACCAGCATTTTATTGGTGTTGGTCTTATGTGTATCTTGTTATATGTATTTTAGTAATGTTGTGTTTTATCTCTCTGTTTTAACCATGTTGTCCCCTCCACAAGCTGCCAGGATATGCAGGTATTATTGTTATTGTTATTATTTTTAATATTGTTATTTACTGAGGAGGTTTTTTTAGTTCAATAGTACTAAATATGTTTAGGATTGTTGCATTAGGAAAACAGATGAGAAGGTTCAGTTGGAGAAGAACAAAGGGTTAGGAGAGCAAAAAGCCTGAGGAAAGATAGGCCCCTGTACTATATACAAACAAACACACATCAATAAAAACAGAGATCTATGTTTCTATTCAGAATGCCCTGCTCATAAATCTGTTTTCTAAAACCCAACCGTAGAATCTAAAGTATTTTGTATTTTCGCATATTAAGGATCCCCTACATCCATTCTTCATCATCACTTGTTAATTATGCTAGCTCAGTGGTTCCCAATCTGTGGTCCATGGATGACTAGTTGTCCACAAGAATGAAAATATGGTCCCAGACTCACCATTACTACACCATTGACTTGAAACCATGAGGCAACAAGAGCGATTGGTCTCAGGAGACCCTCTTATAGTGCCAAGGCAATTAGGATGTCGGGAGTGGAGAGGCTGACTACCCACGAAAGATTACTATTACCACATCAGCTCTAGATTATTAAATACGGTTTTCTGTGGATGAGCAGATGGTGACTACTAGATGGCATATGTTCTGTATCAGAAACTAGAGCTGATGTGTGATCTATCCAAGGTAAATTTTCTGAATCAGCACCCTAAATAACCAAACCAAATTTAAAGTTGACCAAAAACTGATTCATAACCCTTTTGATATTAATGTTGCAGAGTGGTCCCTGGTCAAAGTGGTTCCGGGTCAAAAAAATGTTGGGGACCACTGTGCTAGCTAGCTAGAATGCTGCCTATATAAATAAAATGTATACTTAAAAAAAGAAAAACCTTATTTTTTACAATTGTAGATGCATTTCTATTCAGACTTCAGGAATGAGCGTAAAAATCTGGTATCTGATTTTAAATAGCTAAACTATGTGATGAATTCTCTTTTAAAACTTTACTTGCACCCACATGATATATCAATCTTTGTTTTGTGAGTACATTTTTCATTCTACATGTTATACAAGTATAAAGAGGCATTGATACAGAGAGTTCTTTTTTAAAAAATGCTGAAAGTTATGCACAATATTAAACTAAATACAAAAAGAAAATCACAAAGCCTAACGACGTACAACCATATGATAAAACAAAACCAAAATCCCTAATAATAACATTTAAGAGCACATGCAGTAAAGGCAGCCTTTTCAAATGGATAAGACCAAGGAAACTATGTTTTTAAAAAGTAAAGAAAATGGAATGATAAACTGTTGTTTTAACCTGTTGATTTGTGAATCACTCTGGAAACCTGAGATAAAATGTTTTAAACAGACCAGCTGAATATGCCATCTGAAATTGTTTGGCTGGCAACTAAAAAGAGTGAGCAGGGAGGCTAAGGCCAAACTAATCTCATAACAGCCCTATTCAATCCTTATGTACGTAACTGAAAGCAACACACAAGGAGGGGAGGAGACTAGCGCCCACCAACCCATCCCCAGATCTTTTTCCTTACACGGGGAGTCTGTAGCAGGGCACTTCCCTAAATGTGAGAAATATAAACATATTGTCACAGGCTTTCATGTCCAGAATCACTGGCATGTGTGAGTGGTTTCCAGGCCATATTGCCATGTTCTAGCAGAGCACTTGATGAACCAACCTGAACACAGAAATCCTAGACCACTCTGACAACCATTATGTCAGACTACACAGAGAAGCCATTGAAATCCACAAGCATATGGATATTTTCAACAGAAAGGAGGAAACCATGAAAATGAACAAAATCTGGCTACCAGTATTTTAAAAAACTATGAAATCAGGACAGTAAATAAACAGGAACACTAAAAAGGGGGAATTCCTGACATGAAACAATCAGGGGCAGCAAACAGCTCACAACAAAGGATTCCCCCAGTCAAGAAGCAACCAGGCTTTGAAGCTGCAAGACCATTCAATGCGAATCAAGGTGGCCAATTGCAACATTCACACTTGCCTCAAGCAGACAAGAGTTTTTTTGCCCACCTGGACATTCCACAGATATATAAACCTTACTTGCCTAGTTTCCAACAGACTTCACAACCTCTGAAGATGCCTGCCATAGATGTGGGCAAAATGTCAGGAGAGAATGCTTCTGGAACATGGCTATACAGCCTGGAAAACTCACAGCAACCCAGTGATTCTGGTCATGAAAGCCTTCAACAACCCATTTTAACACTATTTGTAAGTCACCTCAAAATCTTTTAATACAGGACACAATATACATATTTTAATAAAAGACATCCAAGAACTGCAAATTTGTCACACATAAACATTTTTATTATGTCATTCAGGAGCTAGGAGAGGGCAAGGGAGCCGAAAACATTCCTGTGCCCTTCTATGCTTCAGTTGAAATGTGACTGCTCCTCAGCTTAATTTCTATGCCTACAAGTAGGGGGAAAATGACAAGAAATACTCCAAAATAATGACTTGAAATTTAGTCTTGGATACACCCAAAAGCACAACTATGTGAACTTTAATGTGAGATACTGGGTTTTTTGTTTGGTTTTTTTTTTGTACATACATGGGAAATATATGCTTGCTCTCCCCTTGCTATAAAGCTGGATAGTTCTATATATTTTTACATCTGTCTCAAACATCTTTTTTTCCTTCACGACCTAAAATTGAAATTGTCACCCCAGTATCACTATTATTTTTATATGTTCAGCATATTTATTACATATCCCATTTTATGCCAAGTGTGGCCAATACTCTAAAGCAACTGAGACTATGAGGAAAATTTACTCCATTACTCATTACCCAATGTCAGTGCAATATGTACCGAAAGACCAAAGGTGCAAAAACTTCTTTATTTAACCACAAATACCTCATAGTGAGGCTTTGAACAAGACCACAATATTGGGGGTGGGGTGCGGGATTTCTGTCCTAAACAACGTGATGTTTTTCTTTTTCAAGGAGCAGTAGGTAAAGAAGACTTAAGCCTGCATTCTGGCATATTCACGTTCAATTCCCTACCTCTATCTGACCATTTCTCTATTATTATTATTTTGTGTTATATTTATATGCCACATTTCCTCCAGTAAGTTCAAGATAGCAAACATGATTCTCCACTTCTTTACCTCTCACAACAGCTTCGTGGGGCAAGATGTATACTGTGTTGTTGTAGCATTGAATTTTTTGCTGTTCTTGTTGTTAACCGCTGTGAGTCACCTAAGAGCTGAGAACAGCGGTATACGAATAAAGTAAATAAATAAATAAAATAAATTCAAAAGTTTTATATAATGGCTGAAAATTATATTGAGAAAAAAAGGAAGCATCTTCAAGGAACCAAGACATTTTGAATATAACATTATAGATTCAGTTTATCAAGTTGTCCCTCACAAAATTTGCTTCTGATTTTTATGAGTTCAGTTGTTTATTGGTTGGGTTGTCAGTATAAGTGACATAAGTCCATCACTTACACCTGAAGCAAGACCAATATTATAACATCCAATCAATACTTACTTACTTACTTACTTACTTACTTACTTACTTACTTAGACAATCCCTAGTTGTCTGATGGCCTTCCAAGCATAGTGTTTGGTTGTGAGTATGTAGTTTGTTTATTTATTTCCTATAGTTATATCCTGCCCTTCTCATCCCGAGGGGGGACTCAGGGCAGCCTCACAAAAGCACCACAAAACAATCAACAGTATATTAAAACATTAAAACAGTTCATTAAAGCAATTGATTAAACACGCCAGTTAAAAACCAAATCCAAGTCTGGGTTAATTCATTATCATGAGTTGCCTAAGTCTTCTTTCCACTTGTCGCTATTCACTGGTCAAATTCCTGGTCCCAAGTCTGCAGTTTCCTTCTAAAAGACAGGGGGGAGGTGGCCAGTCTGATGTCCCTGGGGAGATTCCACAGATGGCAGGCCACTGCCGAGAAGGCCCTTTCCCTCGTCCCTACCAATCGTGTTTGCAGTGGCGGTGGGATCAAGAGCAGGGCCTCCCCAGATGATCTTAAGTTCCATGATGGTTCATACCAGGAGATACTTTTGGGCAGGTAGTCTGGGCCAGAGCCATTTAGGGCTTTAAAGGTTAAACCAGCACTTTGAATTGTGCTCGGAAACTCATTGGCAGCCAGTGGAGCTGGCGTAACAGAGGAGTTGTGTGCTCCCTGTACGCCACTCTGATGAGCAACCTGGCTGCTGACCGTTGGACTAGTTGAAGTTTCCGAACAGTCTTCAAAGGCAGCCCCATGTAGAGTGCCTTGCAGTAGTCTATTTGGGATGTAACAAGAGCGTGGACCACCATGGTCAAGTCAAACTTCCCAAGGTACGGGCGCAGCTGGCGCACAAGATTTGTGCAAAAGCTCTCCTGGCCACCTGGGGTTCCAAGCTCAGCAATGAGCCCAGAATCACTCCCAAGCTGCGAACCTGTGTCGTCAGGGGAAGTGTAACCCCATCCAACACAGGCTATAAACCTATGCCCTGTTTGGCCTGTTCAGCTGTGAAGCCCTATTCTTGACCCGCATGTTCTTCCACAGTGAGGGAATGGGTTTCAAGGTGGAAGGAGGTCCCGATCAGGATTGGCTTGACACGCCTTCCTCTTGGCACATTTCTCCCTTTCGCCCTCCATTTGTGCCTCTTCGTATTCCACAGCACTGCTGGTCCCAGCTGACCTCCAGTTAGAGTGTTCAAGGGCCAGGCCTTTCCAGTTCTCAGTGTTTATGCCACAGTTTTTAAGGTTGGCTTAAAGCCCACCTTTAAATCTCATTTCCTGTCTGCCAACATTCCATTTTCTGTTCTTGAATTGGGAGTATAGTAACTGTTTTGAGAGACGGTGATCGGGCATTCAGACAACATGGCCAGTCCAGCGGAGTTGATGGTGTAGAAGCATAATTTCAATGCTGGTAGTCATTGCTTCTTCCAGCATGCTGTCATTTGTCCACCTATCTTTCCAAGAGATTTGTAGGATTTTTCGGAGGCAATGCTAATGGAATTGTTCCAGGAGTTGAGTATTATAAAGTTAACACTGTTTCTCATCTTGACTTTTGCTGTTTTTTAAAAAATA
This sequence comes from Anolis sagrei, assembly GCF_037176765.1. NCBI lineage: Eukaryota > Metazoa > Chordata > Lepidosauria > Squamata > Anolidae > Anolis > Anolis sagrei. The sequence continues at coordinate 136,839,752 of NC_090021.1, read as the reverse complement.
GGATGAGTGTGATGCTGGAGCCAGATTTGTGTTTTGCTTTGGTTTTGAATTCTCTAATCTGGAATATGTGGCTCATTTTTTCATAGTGTTATAAAAAATACAGAAGTGCCAACCCAAACCAGCATCTCAGTACCATAAGGCACCCATACGGCAGTGTTGGTTAAGAGTACTGTATTACCTGAGACTCCTAAGGAACCACCAACTGAATGAAAAACTGTTGGTGACTTTCTACTGCTGTGCTATACAGAGTGTCCTAACTTATTGTTTCATTGATTTTATATTTTGTTATATAGTGTTGATTGTGATTTGGCTATAAAATGGTGGCTTTAGCACACAATTTTATAACCATTTTTCTTTTTAAAATACTTTTGAAATTCTGAGGAATTAAACTTTTGAAAAATAGATGAACACCAGTGCCTGGGCAGTTCAACAGTATCCTACACCACAATCTTTTTTTCCATTTTAAAAAAAAAACTGTTTTCACAAATGTATTTGGGACTCTTTAGAATTAAATGCTGGAGCTGAATTAATTACATTACAAGATATTTAAAAATGTACAACTTTGTTGCTTCCATGCTGCCAGTCCTTTATACTGGCTGACTATCCCTTATCTAGAAATCTGAAATGCTCCAAAATTCAAATATTTCCAAAGGGGTGGATAAGGCAATGACACATTTGCTTTATGATGGTTCGTACATACAAACTTCATTTCACATACGTAGTTCTGAAAAATATTTTATATAAAATCACTTTCAGGTGTATATGAAAAATATATGAATTTTGTGTGTTGACTTGGATCTTCAAGATATCTCAGTATGTGTGTGCAAATATTCTAAAATCTGAAAAAAGCAAAAATCCAAACCACCTCTGGTCCCAAGCAATTTGGGTAAAGGATGCTCAACTTGTAATTCCATTGTACAGCACGGATAATAATCCAATCCCAATGTTTGTTCGAACATGTGAGACAGAAATGCACAAAGGGCAGGGCTCCAAATGCTGACCTCATTCCCTGTGTACTTTCCCACTAAATCATAAGGCCATTTGGTATAGATAGTACTGTTACATAATATTTGTGTTGATATGAGGGTCCTCAGTCATCTTCATTTTCTCCTTTTCACAGAAAGGCCCTCAACTTATTTATGGGTCATATCAAAATCCATAATTATGACCCAAATTTTGCCTTTGACTTGTATAGAGTTCAATCTATACATGAGTACATATAATATGTTGCCATGATCCATTTCAACACATGAAAATGTAAGTCTAGTATAAGGTTCTCACAGGGTGGGGGGAGAAGGGGGAGGGACCATGATGGAGAATTATAGTTAGGGCCAAGGCTTCCAAACAACCCAAATAAATGGACAACCCCAAAAGGATGTCAAAGAGTGGACAGTATCTCTTGTACTTGTAAGAAATCGTAACATTCCAGGATGTTACTGGACACTAATCCGAATTAATCTCAAGTTGTTCAAGATTAGCCAGGGTCAAGTTGTGTTAGCTCAAGGCTGCCTTCTCCTGTGATTGTTTGTGAAGCAGAAGATTGAATGCAACTAGCAGAAGTCTAATAGCCTAGGATGTTAATACAGAGTCTGTGTATCAGTGAGGATCCTGACACAGAGCATGTGCTTGGACATGAAAGTATAAGGTCTTTTCATACAGATAATATCATGATATTGAAAAGGTACCATATATTGTGTGTGGAAGACTTAGCCATCAAATCTACCTGTAAAAAAGCACGTATTTCTGAATAAGGAACCTCAGGGCAATGTTTTGATATTCATACCTTCCTCATTTCCCTACCTCCCGAACTAGCTTTCCTGTAGCTTTTGCAGTGAGGATCCTGGAGGACTATAACCTTTGGACCTTTTGCAATTTGCTCTGAACTTTCTAAACCGTTTGGCTCAGCTGCTTTCCCAGGGACTATTTAAAGGCAGGTCCAAGTAAGAACACTCAGTCTCAGGCAAGAAAGTGGAGGAGGAGGGGGAGAGGGCAGAGCAGGCAAAGGGTCCCTTTGCTCAACATGGGTCCCCCGCAGCTCTGGCTGCTCCTGCTGCTGAGCAGTGGTGCTTGGACACGTAAGTTGGGCCTCATCTTCGTTTATCCTGGGATGCAGGGAGAATCTCCATGGGAAGGGCTCCCCTGCCCACTTGCATGAGGAGAGGATTTAATGTAGTACAGTGTTAAATTTAGATGTGTTATAGATGAAAGAGCATGTGGCCATCAGTGGTTGATGGTGATGATGGTGGTCGTTGCCATGAGGATCTGGTACCTATTAAGAATGGATCTGTGTACATCTACTTAATTGTGTTTCAGATACACATCCATCCATTGCATTGGTTCATGGCCACTCTGTTTCATGGCATGATATATATTTTGTCTACCCAGAAGGTGGTTTTAATGAGAAGAAACAGGTTTAATGACTGATGTAATCAGATTTGGCATGGTTTGGTTACCTTTCTCAGAAAATGTTATATGATGTGTATGCTGAAGAGCTTCTTTATGTATTTTTAAGTCCTCAAAACAAGTCTTGTGATTTGTGACATATTTTTTAACAATTGGCTCATACATTTTAAAAGTTACGATTCTACTTTAACGTACTGCCTACATCACAAAGCTACATGGTAGTATGAAGCTACAGCCTTATACCATGGGGATAATCCTGTGAACATTACAGCAAGTGTATGGTCTTTTCCAGTTGGTGGAATTTAATTGAGAGTTAAACATATTGCAGTACTGGGCAGTCGGACTGAAACCAGTTACCTAAAGGCAAATTTCACATGTCACTAGTGTTAGTTAGTCTAAGTCAGTGGTTTCATGCAAGGTTTATCTGCATTCTGAAGACCCCAATTCTCCATACGTGAAAGATGAAATCCCCATGGGTTTCTCCAAGTAAGGTTTCCATATGATGGGAATTTATCCTCCATACTTTATCCTCCATGACTTGCCAGACATACCCATGTATAATGTCAACCTCTGATATAGGTTGAGAGTGGGTTTGGGGGCCAAAATTATGGATTTTGATTTGACTCAAGGATATGTTGAAGGTCATTCCAGAGAAAGGGGAAAGCCATTTCCCTACCCAGGTATTCCAAAGGACCAGAAGCAACTTTGTGGTAGAGACAATAAATGGGATCAATACTTCTCACAGGGTTTACTTGTATGGATTATGTTCTAGGTGTTTACCAGTGTTCTCAGAGAAGGGGATTGTTACATTTTCTATAAAAGGTTGAGGTACATTACTCTTGGATAGGTCGATCCAGATTTTTTTGAATTAATTATTTTATTAAAATCTCTAGGTTTGCTCATGAATACATACAGTACATCTGACCATCAATATATAGAATTATGTTGTTGGCAGGCTTAGTATCAAAAGGGAAGTATATTTCTATTGAGTTCTGTTTTATGAACAAAATAAGCTTTGTTAGTTGCCTTTGGCTTCAGTGATTTTGTTTGTGTGTGTTTAATAGTGATGTATAACAGACTGCCTCCTTCAATGGACAGTTCCTTGCACTAACCAAATTACAAATCAAATGGCATTGTGTAGTTCCTATATATGTAGCTTCATCTGTTGTCTATACATTGCTGGAAAGATAGATTATTTTAACAATTGAGTCAGAGAAGCACATGATGAATGGCATACAACTTTTTTGAGTAACATTTCCCTAAAGACAAATATTTTAGCAACTCTGTTATCCTTTGTAACTAGGAATTCTGTTGCTAGCCTGAAGCAGAACGTTGGTTTTGAAAGAGTACAGATATCAGCTAAAATGCTCCATAGTAAATTAATTTACCAATCATGCATGAAGTTGCTCTTCCTGATTGTTTTGCATCTCTGTGCCAAATATTATCATTCACAAACACAAGAAACTTTCCAGTTGTTAGTAAAAGACTAGAAATAGAGTCAAAAGCAGCTTTATCTCAATACATGTATTATGTAAATGAATGTCCTCACTCAAATGGATCTTTGCAATAGGATTTTACAATTTTAGCAAGTATGTGTTTATAAAAAAAAAGTCAATTTTTTTGTTTGCACAGTAGAGAAATTGGAACTGTAACTGTTTGGGGGGATTTTATTGCTAGCATGGACAACATCACAAATCTATTTATTGGATGTTTGATGATATTGTACAATATATTCTTTGAGAGATGGAGATGATAGATAGATAGATAGATAGATAGATAGATAGATAGATAGACAGACAGACAGACAGACAGACAGACAGACAGACAGATAGAGGCATGTAGCCCGGGGGGGGGGGGGGCTTGCAGGGCTTCAGTCCCTCCCAAAAAAATTCTCATGATGATCCGTGATAAGGCCTTACTGGTACACAGAGGTGGCCCTAAGTAATTTTCAGCGGTAAGCAAACAGTATTTTGCTTCGTTGTGGGAGTTCTGTGTGCCATATTTGGTTCAATTCCATCATTGGTGGAGTTCAGAATGCTCTTTGATTGTAGGTGAACTATACATCTCAGTAACTACAACTCACATATGTCAAGGTCTATTTTCCCCCAAGAGTACCCCTGGGCAAAATCCCCCAAGAGTGCCTCAAGAGTGCCCCTGGGCAAAATCAACTATACTGCAAATGCTTACTTTGCGTAATGGGTTGAGCCGCCCCTGCTGGTACATTATTTAAACTGTAACGTTTATTCATATCATGATCTGATCACCATGCTCAATATATCCCAAATGCATAGGAGTATTGGGGTAATGATACAAAAGGTTTGCTAGGGTAGACCCTCTTTCACTCAGACTCAGCCCCCCCCCCCCAAATCAAATTCACACACACACACACACACCAAATTAAAATCCTGGCTACGGGCCTGGATAGATAGATAATCCCAGTGTAGCTCTGAGCCCCTTCAACACAGCTGAATAAAACCCCACATTATCTGCTTTGAACTGGAATATATTGCAGTGTGGACTCAAATATTCCAGTTCAAAGCAGATATTGTGGGTTATTCTGCCTTGATATTCTGGGTTATATGGCTGTGTGGAAGGGCTCCCTATTCATGAAGGCATCTATTCCTTATGATACATAGGAGGTAAAAGGGTTCGTACATTGTTGTGGTAAACTCTCAAAATCTGTCCTAAGTCCAAAACATAATTGTCCCATATTAGTCCGATATGGTTATGTTGTTTCTATATGCGCTCCCTTATTCTTTCTGCACACAGTTTATTTACAGGCATGCTAGAAAATGTGGAGCTAATCCCATTTTAATTTTATTTTACAGAAGATGATGGCTCTGAAAATACAAATCCACTTTGTTCAAGTGAGTCCTTCCATCAGTTTTCTTCTTCTCTTCTTTCCAATTCCTTAAACTATTTGTGCTGGTGAATTCTTAGTGCCAGATTTCAATGTGTCTTTATAGATACGCATCAGTGTATAATTGGTCCACTGTGGAAACACACTCATTGCATTGTGCTTGTGATTGAATCTGGCAGGATTGTGTGAAACTGCAAGATGAGCTGAAATTTGATATGTTTTGTGACTGGTCGTGATTTTGTTCTAGTATTCCCTTTAGTGTTCTGGTATTTTTATTCATTTTGTTTTCTGCTGCTTTTTAAAAACTTTACTTTTTCAAAGGAAAATGTCTGTAAGGCGTGCAAATTCAGGGGAGGAAATCTATTGTTATTGCTCACCAAAAAGATGTAGCTGACTCATTTGCTTATTTGCTTTTTAGCTTTGCTTGTCAGTAACTGTTTACCTACATTTCCTTTAGGAAATGGATCAGACCAGACTTGAGGTACATCTACCTCTTTGTCTTGGCTCAAAATGCTATAGAATAATGGGAGATATAGTTTTACAAAGACTTTGGCCTTCTCTGCAAAATAATGTTGGTACCACATCAAACTACAAATCCCAGAATTTTATAGCATTGAGCCATGGTTGTGAAAGTAGGATCAAACTGCATTAATTCTGCAATGTAGATGTACCCAGACAGGCCCTGTATCCCAGGATCTGGTCCCAAGTTTTCTGTTTATCCCAGATTATCTGGCAGTGTGGACTCATATAATCCAGTTTAAAGAAGAAAACCTGGGATCAGATTCTGGGATATAGGGCCTGTCTGGAAGGGCCCCGAGTGATGTTGACAGAAGATCTCAGGTTTTGTAAGCCCTGAGAGCTCATTGGCTGACTCCCAATCCCAGACTCCCCTCCTTGACTCTCAATTGCAGAATTCCATAGGTTGTTTCAATGGCAGCCATATAAATTCCAAATTATCTGTTTTGAACTTGATAATATGGCAGTGTAGATTTATTTATTTATTTATTTATTTATTTATTTGATGCATTTGTTAACCGCCATTCTCAGCCCTTTAGATTCTTCACACAATCCAGTTTAAAGCAGATAATGTGGATGAACTGCCTTGATTTTCAGGATTAAATGGCAGTGGAGAAGGGCCCTCCTACACTGCCATATAAAATACAGATTATATTCTTTGAACCAGATTATATGGCAGTGTAGATTCACATAATTCAGTTCAAAGCAGGTTATGTGGATTCTCTGTTTTGATAATCTGGATTATACGGCTGTGTAGAAGGGTCTAAGGGCCCTTCCATGCAGCCCTACATCCCAAAAAAGCAAGACAGAAAATCCCACATTATCTGTGTGATAACCCAGCTCAAAGAAGATATTGTGGGATTATCTGCCTTGATATTCTGGATTATATAGCTGTGTGGAAGGGGCCATAGTTGTGCTTAATTCATATCTCATTGATTTAAATGGCTCTCCTGTAAAGAAGGGACAGAAATCCTTGCTCATCTCATTCTTTCACACACAAAGAATTTCAAATGTTTCCTGTCTACCTTATGACATAATAAGAGTTCTTGTGCATTTGCAGTGATTGATTATATTGCAGGATTCATTTGTGAAATTGTCATCCCAATGTATGAAACTCAGTGTGTTGGGAGAGTGCTATCAACCTCAGTCCAGTTTTTTAAGCATCTGAAAATGCAGTAAAAATGTTTATTGTTCTTATTGTTATCTTATTTTTTTAATTTGATTTATACCTTGCCTGCCTCTTGAAATGAAACTCAGAGTACTCTACCATACAAGTTAAAACAGATGGGCAAAACATTGTGATACAAAAGTTTTTAAAGCATTAAGTCCTACATAAATAGGAGCATGGTGTCTAGATCCAGGGAAGTCAGGCTACCCCTCTGTTCTGCCTTGGTCAGACCACACCTGGAATACTGTGTCCAATTCTGGGCACCACAATTGAAGGGAGATGTTGACAAGCCAGAATGTGTCCAGAGGAGGGTGACTCAAATTATCAAGGGTCTGGAGAACAAGCCCTATGAGGAGTGGCTTAAACTGCAGGGCCTGCTTAGTCTGAAGAAGAGAAGGCTGAAAGTAGACATGATGGCCATGTGAAGGGAAGTCATAGGAGGCAGGAGCAGGCTTGTTTTCTGCTGCCTTGGAGACTAGGATACGGAACAATGGCTTCAAACTACAGGAAAAACATTAGGAAAATTTCCTGACTGTGAGAGCTGTTCAGCAGTGGAACTCTCTGCCCTGGAGTGTGGTGGAGGGTCCTTCTTTGGAGGCCTTTAAGCAGAGGCTGGATGGCCATCTGCCAGGGGTGCTTTGAATGCTATTTTCCTGCTTCTTGGCAGGGGGTTGGACTGGATGGCCCACAAGGTCTCCTTTAACTCTAGGATTCTGTGATTCTATGATTCTAAGTCACAAATTTGATTAAAGCATTGCATTTAATACATTAATGTAATTGCCAGCATTCACTTCTATGTGTACAAAAAGCAGGGATCTCTCTTTCCAACCCTTCCCTCCTTCCCTTCTTCAAGCATGCAAATCCAGACATGTTTCTACATTCACTGTCAACCTTCCTTTTGACACATTGCCCTCCTTCCTTTCCTTTTTGATACACACCCACCCACACAGACACATATACACAATATTTAAAGTGTCACAGGACTCATTACCCATTTTGCTGCAATGGTTTGGATCATCTTTGGAAATCAGTAAATTTGTGTTGAAAATAAAATACTGATCGGATAACCTATTAACAAGGGAGAGAATAGGATCAGGAAGTGTTTTCAAGCAACCTTTGTATAAAAGTTTGTTTGTTCCTGAGTGATCAGCTGGATACATAATGTTCATCCCGAGGGTCAAAGTATCTCCTGAGTTGGTGTTTTGCTCTCTGTTCCCTGATAAGAAACATTTTTTCTGGGCACAGAGCTTTAGCACCATCTACAGACAAACATGATTATCTCACATTTTAAGCTCAAAGTGCTTCACATTCTGCAAGTGTTAATTCCAAATTTCACCAGAGAAATATATTCGATAGACACTAAGTGTGCAAAAAGCAATGTACTGATAAACATGAATAGTTACATTGTCATTTCATTGGTATAGATCTTATCCGATAAGAGTCACACAAGTTTTTCCACCTCGAGTCATTTGGTCCCATGGACCTCTCTGGATTTGATATGTTTAAGCACCAATTTGGTAGCTGAAATACTAATGGTGATGAATTGGTTGCTTACATTTAGGTACATGCATGTGCCAAGAAGCATATAGATCAGCTATCTCCAAGCTAGTGCTTCCCAGATATATTGTACTACAACCCCAATGGCCACGTTAGATGCATGTGAGAGGCATTGTAGTCTAACACATCTGGAAGACATTTGGTTGGGAAAAGCTGTTGTAGATGCAGGCCTTGAATCTTATTCAACTGTACAAATGCTGTAAGAAAGAATCTGCACCAAAGAAAACCAAATTGAAACCATCAATTTGGATCCAATATGTGGGGAGAAATTGATTTTCTGGAGGAAAATTGTCAGTGCTGACACCTTTTCAATGTGTTCATGCAATGTGGAATCTCCAGGCCTGGGGCTACTCAATATCCTATTCTACATCCTCCCAGTTTTTACCATATCTTCCTCTTGTCTTATCCAGAAGACAACTAATGCTCAGAGATATTGATACATTTATCATTCATTATATTAGGGGGCCCTGGTGATGCAATGGGTTATACCGCTGAGCTGCTGAACTTGCTGACCAAAAGGTCAGCGGTTCAAATCTGGGGAGCTAGGTGAGCTCCAACTGTTAGGTTCAGCTTCTGCCAACCTAGCAGTTTAAAAACATACAAATGTGAGTAGATCAATAAGTACCACATCTGTGGGAAGGTAACAGCGCTCCATGTAGTCATGCTGGCCACATGACCTAGGAGGTGTCTACAGACAACGGCGGCTCTTCGCCTTAGAAATGGAGATGAGGACCATCCCCCAGAGTCGGACACATTTAGACTTAATGTAATGGGGAAACTTTTATCTTTATTTTTTATCATTATATTAATAACAGAAAACAATTTTGGGGAACCTTTGACCCTCCAGATAATTTGGACAAGCCCTAACCTCATTTGTTATGGGCTGCAGAGGGTGAGGACAATGAGAACTCTAAGCCCAAATGCCTGGATACTAGGTTGCAAGGTTAGAACAGGCATGACAAAATCTTTAAAGGATAGTGGGAAAACAGTTAAGAATTTATAAACCTGAAAGAGATTCCTTGTTTCTTATTTTCATACTGAAATAGTAAGATTTAGCATTTGGTTTTATCAAATACTCTTCTCCAGTTACTTGCTGGAAAAGATAGTTCATACTGAAAGTTCTGAAAAGTGCATAATGGGAGATTGAAATGCCTATGTGGTATAGTAATAGCTGGTTTTGAGTGGATCCAGAAGCAACCAAGTGTTTTCATGCTAATGATGTGGTGAATCCAAACTTTAAAGGAGCTGTCTAACGTGACAAATATGATCACCAAAATAAGAAAAATATTTTTGATAACGCCTTCTCAGTTTGGAGTAAAACTTGCAACAAATTGATCACCCATTGACATAGGGCCACCAGCTGCCACTGATGGGACCAAAGCTCAAGTCTTCACTAAGAACCAATGCACAGTTTACCAAAAGCTGAGACTGGCCAATGATCATGTAGAAGACCCATACAGAGTGTGAATAGAAAACATAGTTTTCCATATATTTGGTTAGGACTGCCCCTAATAGCTCAAAGTATGACTGCAATTGGTTGGTGTACTCCAACATGTATTCATCGTATATTTCCCATTTAAATGTTATTTACCCAGCATAAGAATGTAAAACAGTAACTCCATGAAATTTATTCTTAATATGTATCCTATGTCCTCTCCAAGGAACTTCCTTCATTTCTCCTTCCATTTTAGGAGGTAGACTAGGCAGAAATATTCACTGGTCTAAGATTATCCAATGATTTTTATGACTGAGTGGGACCACATTCCAACTAAATTTGGTACACCATACTAGCATCTAAATTCAGGAATGTGAAAATAGGCAGAAGATGTTGGAGAACATCCCCCAGTATCTTGCACTATTGGCCATTCAGAGTAAGGTTGGTGGAAAATGACATTTAACGTTTGGTAGAATACACATTCATTATCCCTTGCTGGTGTTTTTGAGCTTCATCCACATGTCAATCCATATGTTGTGTGGTCAGAGAAAAGAAGAACCTTAGCCCTCATCCCTCCCAGCAAAAAAAAAAAAAAAAACAGTAAAAAAATCACAATCAAATGCAATGTTGTTAAAGAAGAAACAACCAGAAAAGAAGAATTAGGAGGGAATGCCTCTAGAACATGGTCATATAGCCTGAAAAAAACCTACAACAACCCAGAATTTCTATTATTTTCTTGTTCAAGTTTCTTACTGCCTTAAGTGTGAAGAATACTACCAGCTATATGTTTACATGTGGAGATGTATAAAATCCAGATGGTTAAAAAGATTGTGTACATAATCTGATGGATAAAGTCTCTCTGAAATCACCTGCCCCAAGGTTTACTTGAGAGCATCCCATTGCATCCCACTTGTGGGGCCAATGCATTTGTGAAGATGTGTGAGAGAACTTTCTCTGTTGTGATATCTCAATCATGAAATGCCTTCACTTTGGAGGTTCAACAGGGGCTGATCTTGATGTCATGCAAATACCAAATTAAAACATAGTTTTTCATCAAAGCCTTCAGAGGAGTGGTTCTCAACCTGGGGGTCACCAGATGTTTTGCTCTTCAACTCCCAGAAATCCTAACAGCTGGTAAACTAGCTGCGACTTCTGGAAGATGTGGACCAAAACATCTGGGGACCCACAGGTTGAGAACGACTGCTTTAAAGTCTTACTTAGAAATATTGTGGAAAAAAGATTGCAGTGTTTAAAACTCAAAGGGTGTGTTTTTTTAAAAAAAAATCAATAACTACATGTGTAAAGATTTATTTTTGTTTATATCTTATAGGAGAAACAACCAGGTTTAAGCATCTCAGAAAATATGTCTATAATTATGAAGCAGAAACGACAAGTGGGGTGACAGGAACAGCAGATACACGCAGTGGCTCCAAAATTGTCTGCAAGGTAAGAAAGGAGAAAGAATCCAGTCATTTGGATATCAAATCATCCCCCCCCCCCAAAAAAAAAGGCACATGGTCAATTCCTTATTATGGTACAATAATGTATTTGTATCTGTTCTAAAACATACAAGCACTATTCAAATAAGTAAGAGGATGATTCCTTTGCCTATCTGGGGAAATGTTTTATATATTTTATATAAAAAGGAGAAAAAGCGAGAGTTGCTTTTGGGGATAGCTTATTGAAGTGGAAAATGCACTCTGGGATTTAATATACACTTTAAAGAACTACAGAAGAAGTTAATGCTCATTTGGGAATATGAGTCAGCATTTTGGAGATTTCTTTTAAAGTTGAAGTTGAAGCTTTGAGTAGACTCACCAACCCACAGATATGGGATCCATCAGCCACCACAGGGTGACTTATATTTAGCTGTCCAGAGGCACAGTGGGATTCGATCCAAAAATGCTTGAAGTTGACTTTCATATGGAGCTATGCCTCTTTTGTGCAGAGGTTGGAAAATACTTATTTAATAGATAGTAATAGAAAATACAATCTATTAAAGTTGAATTTCACATGTTAACTTACTTATATAATTTATATCCCTGGCCTCAGTCATGCTAACCCCCATTGATCCTAATTTTTATCAGTGGCGATCTTCTTTCCTCTATTTGTTTCCCTTTCTGTCATACACACACTGTATCCACAAATTCTTCATTCACAAATACAACTGCCCATGCTTGAAAATAGTTTTTTTAATCCCCAAAACAAACATTGTGTTTGCCATTCTATATGAGGGACATCATTTTACTATGCCATTGGATATAATCGGACTTGAGCATCTATGCATTTTGGTATCCACAGGAGGTCTGGAACCAAATCCTAATAGATCCCAAGAATTATTGTAATAAAACCACCATCTATTCTTGATAAGATGTCTCCCTGACTCAGCTTCAAATTTCATTTATTGCAAGAAATCTAAAGATTGGACCATTGATATCCTAATCAGTATTTGTTTGTTTCAGGTTGAGCTGGAAGTCCCTCAACTATGTCATTTCAACCTAAGGACAAGCCAGTGTAGCCTCCGTGAGGTGTCTGGTATTAATCCTGAGGGAGAAGCTCTGTTGAAGAAATCAAAGAGCTCAGATGACTTTGCTATGGCCATGTCCAAGTAAGAAAAACTAAATCAAATCTAATTTTCCATGAGATCTTTGTTGTGAATTCTTTAGTGTTCTTAAGGAGCCTTCACCCAAGCCATGGTGTTTTGCTACTTTCAAAGTGGATGCACCGGCTTCACCTTTCTATATATAAACTATGTGAACACAAATCTTTGTATAATACTCAAACCTCTGGATAGTTATAATGGGATGTAGCTACAGGGAGACAAAATAAGAACATTGTCTGCAACATCTCTAGCACTGCAGAAAATGAAAAACTGAAAATCCTCCATATCGGAGATTTGCCGGCGTGCCTGATGAAGGAAGTTATGCATACAAAATCTTTATATGCTTGAAAGATTTGCATGATTAGAAGTTCCTAAAATGCACATAAACATACTTTGGATCAATAGAAAACAAATTGCATAAAATATTATTTTAGGTTTTTTTCCCAGAGAGTATACTTCTCTAGGAGTCTATATGCTCTCCAGTGTTCCTCCAGCATGATTTCCATAGACATTAGGGTTAGGGTTAGACATTTCCATAGACATTGACCAAGTCATGATTTTCTTTTTCACGCTAGAGGACTTAGAGATTTCCATAGAAAAGATAGTAATTAAAACTGCAAATTATCAAATCTACAAAGGCTAAACCTTTAAATACATAGGACCAACAGTATATATATTTGAATTATTTTTCTCCTTGGTTCTCAAAGCAGAGTGAAAACCCACCAGATTTTTACAGTAATGATGGAAACTTAAATATAATTTTGAAAAGGAAAACTAATTTGCTTCATACTCTAAGTGGCATTTCACTGACTTCCATGAAAGTGGGAGATAGTGGAAAGCTATATTCTATGGCTATGAAATCTAGGGTCCCTCCCCTTTCTTTGTGTAAACCCCATCTTTCTTTTTTGGGGGACAGGTATGAGCTAAAATTCTCAATTAAGGATCAGAACGAAGTCCAGCTGTATGCTGAGGATGATGAACCTATGCACATACTCAACATCAAGAGAGGCATCATCTCTGCTCTTATAGTGCCGATAGAGACAGACTCTGAAGCCCAGACATTAACTATGGTAAGGAGTGTGTTCATCACAGTTTTCCCCTTTCATTGACAAACTGAAGCGAACTTGAGTGATCAAGTACTTGATCCAAACTAGAAAGCTAAAGTCTGGATGATCAGGGAATCCTTTTTAGATACATGTCCATTGTTTTTGAGGACACAACGGAAAATGTATATTTTCTTCTTTCTAGGATACTGTCTATGGAAAATGTGAGAGTGAAATCAAAACCAGGAGGAATGGTGCTGCCGCTGTAGGAGAAATTGAGATCGAGAGAGATCTGAAATCCTGTGACAATTTTATACCCATCAGAGATTTCGTCAGCCCGATCGCCCTCATTAAAGGTTTGGTAAGTAGATAGGATCAGAATGTGGGAATGAGTTCGTGCACCCCTTGTAGCATTGATGCCCTCCTACACTTTTCAGAAAACAGTAAAGCTTGACGGCTGACTTTTCAATAAAGTGATAAGATCTCATTTCGCAGTAGTAAATCAATAATATTAAGATAATAATGCAAAGGAAGGGATCATTAAAAAGAATATTCCAAATGTATAAATATCTTCATATTTTGAATGAAACAACATTGATATTTTAAGGGGTGATAACAAAACAGATGGATTCATCCATATCAGTCCACAGCTTTGAGTGTTTTAATGCTTTAAAATCAGTGTTTGATTGTTTTTTCTTCCTTTATGGATGTTTGTAGTATTGAATTAGGGTTGCCAACTCTTTCCCCCAAGAAATGTCCATTAGTTTGACAAGGAAGTACCTCAATGTCCTTGTGATGTAGTTCCTACTGAGTTTGGACAGTCCAGATGGGAGACAATAATTTCAGCTCAGTCTTGAAGAATTTGCCAAAAATGTGCATTTCTTTTCATGCTTCGGATAGAAAGTGCTTCAAGCTTAAAAAAACAACAATTTAAATGGAAAAGAAATCAAAAGAAACAGATCTTTTCACCCTGAGCTGGGCTCAACGTATATTATTTCACTACTTCTGACTATAAAACTAACTCAACTACTACTGTGTTTTACAGAATGCTCCATTATCCACCTTGATAAGCAGCAAGCAGCATTGTCAGTATACAATTGATCCCAAGAGAAGGCATATCTCTGGAGCAGTCTGTTCTGAGAAGCACTTGTTTCTGCCTTCCTCATACAAGTAGGTTGCATGCTGTTCTAGCTCTATAATGTTGGGAGACAACTATGGTTTTAATTAAGGCTTCTTATGGAGACAGTGCAAAATTATGCTCATTTTTTCTGATGTGTATTAGGAATCAATATGGCATGATGGCAACTGTCAAGCAGGTTTTGAGAATTGAAGACACCCCCAAAATCAACAACAGAGAAATGGATGGTAAGGAATGAAGATTTTCATAAATCTTAAATACATTTTAAAAAGGGAATGTGGACAACTTAAATAAAAGGAAGAAAAATGGATAATTCCTCCTAGTCTTTAGTGGAGGATGTGAACTTAAGATAAGACCTTTGATCCAAGAAGAATGGAGGGAAAATGCAACTCTTTAGGCTGGATTAAAGATCAAAATCTTTATTGATTTGATTATTAAATGTAAGGATAGCAAGTGATTAATGATATTTTTGTTCCTCTGTATTTTTTGTGAGTATTTCATCTCTCTGGGGGGAAAAGTGCAAAAATATGTTTAGGCAGAGAAGTGCATTTTGCACAACACACTGAATATGACCACTTGCTGAACAACTGTTTGAATTTTGGGACACAAAAATGGAGTTTGAGAAACAGTCCCCCATGGCCTATAATAGGTTAGATCTCGTTTGTGCTATGTCAAAAACATAGCACAAACGCCCCTTGGAAGCACCCCTTTAAAACAATAAAAAAAAACCTCTAGGGGTATTTAGGATTGCTATGTCTCTGACCTCACAGTGCGGGATCTACTATTACAATTCACCCCTTGGATGCACCTTAAAGAAATATTTATTCAATGACTCCTTTTATAAAACCAGTTTTGTAGATAAAGAGGATAACTCCAGCCCAATTTACCTGTCCGAATGTATCCTCCCCTATGAGCCATCAAGATTACTAAGATCGTCTGGAGGGGCCCTGCTCTCGATCCCACCGGCCTCACAGGCGCGGCTGGTGGGGACAAGAGACAGGGCCTTCTTGGTGGTGGCCCCTCGACTCTGGAACTCCCTTCCACTGGAGATCAGAACTGCCCCTTCGATCTTAATGTTCAGGAAACAGGTGAAAACCTGGCTTTGGGGATTGGCATTCAACGAATGAGCCATGATCCTGTGATATGGATGGATGACGACGAATAATAACTTTGATGACGACTGACCACTGTAATCATATGATTGTATTTTTGCCATTTTAATTGTTTCAGTGTTTTAATGTTTTAGTGTGATTTAGAAATATGATGTTTTAATGACGGTTTGTAATATTGATGTTGGAAACCGGCCCGAGTCCCTCGAATGGAGGTGAGAAGACCGGCATACAAAACTACCAAATAAATAAATAAATATCAAGGTGGCATACTGAGGAAATAGCAGTAGGCAGAGAGATAGAAAAATACACTTCTTGAATTCACAGGCCTTCTACCTATTGCAACCATAGCAGCATGCCATTCAGTTATATTTCAGAAGGAATTGTCAGGGGTTGTATTCTAAAAAGTCATATTACTTTGCAGTCTATGGCCTGCGAAAAAGACAGCTGTCCTTGGAAGGTGTCGAGACCAAGTCCTCCAAGAATGATGCTGTTCTGAAAATCCTCCAGGAACTGCAGAGACTCTCAGTCACCCAGCAAAACCAGAAAAGAGCCAGCCTCTTCTACCGATTTGTAACTGGGCTGAGGGTCTTGCACAATGAAACTCTGGGTCCTCTGGTGCCAAAGCTGATGGAAACTTCCAGGTAATTTATTAATCATGGTTGTGTCAATACAGTTAAATCGATAGCAAACAAACTGCACATGAGGTGTTCAGCTCTGTTACATATAAGCCAGTTCTTGAGATGATGCAATAGAAAGGCAGATGTTACAAATAAGGATTAGAGGGAACAGCAAGAGATAGAAAGCTTTTCCATGAATAGAGCATAAGCATAAAAGTCATAGATTTTTTAAAAAATCAAAACAGTTTATTCCTATAAGACCATCTAAGACATTTGGGGTTTTTTTTTTTTATCCTACAAGCTATCTATTAAGTACTAAATGCGCTGTCATCACCCAAACTGAAACATTATTTCATGGTGATGAAATCTAGGCCATATACTGAATTCTAGGCCATCAGGATTAATTTCAAACATTCAAATCAGAATTTTCACAAATTTACACTATAGAATAAATACAGTTTGACATTAAATCCTGGGAGTTGTATTTTTTCAAGTTCTTGGCCTTTTCTGACAAATAGAATACTCAGGATTTCACATCTTTTTTCATGTCAGGAGTGACTTGAGGAACTGCAAGTCACTTCTGGTGTGAGATAATTGACTATCTGCAGGGACCTTTCCCAGGGGATGCCCAGATGTTTTACCATCCTGTGGGAGGCTTCTTTCATGTCCCTGCATGGGAAGGTGGAGCTGACAGAGGGGAGCTCACCCCATCTCACAGATTCGAACCGCCAACCTTCAGGTCAGAAGTTCAGCTGGCACAAGGGTTTAACCCATTGCACCACCACAGCTCCTTCCACCACAATGAGCCATGTAACTTAGACACCTTCAGAATTGTTCTCATAAGAATTTGCTATCTATTTTTTTATCAATCAGGTCTTATATTATTTTGAGGATTGCTTGATATGATCTCCAG
Source organism: Anolis sagrei (assembly GCF_037176765.1). Taxonomy (NCBI): domain Eukaryota; kingdom Metazoa; phylum Chordata; class Lepidosauria; order Squamata; family Anolidae; genus Anolis; species Anolis sagrei. The sequence goes on along the minus strand of NC_090021.1, from coordinate 136,822,388 downwards.
GAGTATATAAACTTGTTTTGGAAATATTATTTTGGATTTTTGCTGCTGTTCCAACAGTGAGTTGACTATAATTAAGTTAACTTGAGTTTTGAAAACAAAATGAAATAATCATGAACATGTAAAGTGGGTGTTATATTGATAGTGTAAGGAAGACATATTCCACCCCCTTCAAATCAGTATTATTTTCTGTTTCTCTGTTTTCTCCTTAGTTCCATCACGATACAGGCTCTAAGTCAGTGTGGCACCCTAGAATGCTATGGAGCTCTCCTCCAAATACTGAGGACCAGCAATGTTGATCCGCTTATAGCAGATACCATCACGTACAGCTTGGGCCTACTATCTTCTCCCTCTACCAGGATGATACAGGAACTCCTTAACATGGCCCAATATCAGCAAAGTCGAGGAACTTTTTATGCCTTGAGTCATGCAGTAAATAGGTATGTCACTTGTTGGTGCATTTTTAACAGGAAAATGAAATTCAGCATCAACACCGGTATACTGGCAGTTAGATAGATTCTGCAGGGTTGTTCTTAAACTGAATTTGTATGTAAGGATTGTTGATAAAGCTTCAGTAGGGACACCTTTTCCCCGTGGAAATTCTTTCAGGAGTGAATTTCCCTTCTGAGAGGCGGATTTCCCTCTCTTTCTATTGTCTCCTCCTGTTTCTTAACTATGAGTCATTTGTAAGTCGGATGTTTGTAACTCAGGGACTGTCTGTACTTTAGAAGAAAAAACTCTACCTTAGAAACTTTTCCCAAGGATTTTTCAATCTCCATTCTGCAGAACACTAAAATTAAATCAGTTTCCCATATTTGGAAGCTTTAGTGTAACACTATGTACAACTCCTTCCCGCACTAGCAAGAAATATTAACATTAAACTGTGGAGTTCTTTTAATGCCTAGCTTTCAGAAATAATTTTTCCTAAGAGTTTATGGCAAAGTTCTTTTCAGCCATATCTTGATAACAAAATGATACGGTTCTTGCAGTAAAATAGCTTTGGAAGATGGCTTTATCCCTTGGGTCCACCACTCGTTCTTCTTTTCTATGAGTGGCCCCTGACACTCACAGAACTTTGATGCATTCTTCTTACTTTCCAGATTTTATCGTGAAATAGGCCCTCTGCAAAAAGAAATAAATGATGTGGCAAATTTTATGATATCACTGATTGGCAACGAATGCTCCAATGAAGATGAACTCACCTACTTGACTTTGAAGGTAATTAAAAAAGAGGGAAAAAACTGCATATTTGGTGTTGTTTACATGTAGTAATGGCGCTCCATGCAGTCATGTCAGCCACCTTGGAGGCATCTATGAACAACATTGACTCTTTGGCTTAAAAATGGAGATGAGCACCAGAGTCAGACTCAACTAGACTTAATGTCAAGGGGAAACCTTTACCTTTTACATGTAGTCCTCACAAGAAAAGAAATGTGCCATTAACCATGCTGGCTAGGGAACCAGGGAATATATCTCCTCAAAGTAATATTTCCAAACTCTAGTTACCTGCTAATATTTGTTGGTTGGAGAAAGTTAATTTGTACCATTTGAATGTGATCTACAGGCTATCGGCAACATGGGAAATGCACTGGACGAGAACAATGCCGATCTGAAAAACTCTGTAAAAACATGTATTAGAAGTAATGCTGCATCCCCTGAAGTCCAGAAAGCAGCTATTCAGGCACTGAGGAAAATGACTATAAATGATGAGGTAAATCTGTGTGTATTATTATGATACCATCGTGTTTATTTGTTTCCTCTTCCTTTATTAGGCTTTAGATTGCTAATCAAATACATTCCACTTTGTTTCTATGCACAAATAAGTTATCATCACCTGACTCAAATTTATAATAAAAGTACTTCACTTAATTATTATATATAAGTACACACACACAAATACACTTCTGAATAAAAACCACAATACTAAAAGTTACTTAAACATATTGGTACTGTAGATGGGCCACCAGCACACTTGAGTTACAATAACTTTTGAATTCAAAGAATTTCACTTGAGATTGTAAAAAAACCTTCAACTTTGAGCATGGTGACTCAAATATTTATTCAAATAGCAACATATTTTGTACTGTAACATCCAGTCCTTCTGACTCTTGCAGGATCGAGGACTTCTCGTTAAGGTCCTCCAAGAAGCTTCTTCTCCAGTTGATAAACGGCTGGCAGCTTATCTGATGCTGATGAGAAATCCTTCCACCTCTGACATCTCCAAAGTCATTAAAACTCTTCAGAGGGACAAGAATGAACAAGTGAAAAGCTTCATTGCCTCTCATATTGCCAACATCCTAGATTCTGAAAACCCTTACACTGAATTGTAAGTAAGGCTCCTATAGAATCTGATGATATATCCTTGGATATACTTGAAATTCAGCCAGTATATTAGTACTTTGGCCACATCATGAGGAGACAGGAAAGCCTAGAGAAGACAATTATGCTGGGGAAAGTGGAAGGAAAAAGGAAGAGGGGCCGACCAAGGGCAAGATGGATGGATGGCATCCTTGAAGTGACTGGACTGACCTTGAAGGAGCTGGGGGTGGTGACGGCCGACAGGGAGCTCTGGCGTGGGCTGGTCCGTGAGGTCACGAAGAGTCGGAGACGACTGAACGAATGAACAACATATTAGTAGATATTTGCAAAGATTTTTTTAAAGCTAATCCATAGAGTCATCTCCCAGTCCTTCTTCAGCTAGGGTGGCATGCCTACCCTCACTACATAAGAGTGTAGATTAGAGACACAGGGTGCATCTACGAAGTTCAATTAATGCGATTTGACATCACTTTAACTGGCATGAATCAATGCTATGGAATCATGGAAGTTGTAGTTTTGTGAGACACCATTACTCTCTGGCAAAGAAGACATAACACTTTGAAAAACTATAACTCCCACAATTCAATAGTATTGAGCAATGGCTTTTAAAGTAGAGTCAAACTACAATAATTCTACAGTGTTGATGAACCCACAGACATCAATAATGTAAACAAAGGGATAGTAAAAGCACTAGGGGAGGGAGGGGTGCAAGTGTTAAGGACAAGTAAGACTGAGAGCAGTCTTACTTGGAGGTGGCAAATATACCCTCAATGAGACTAGGGACCTCATCACATTGAAGAAGTCCAGTGTTGCGATTTGCTAGCCTCTGTGGTGAATCAGGGCAGCAGCGGGGCAATCCCAGCACCTGGGCATCACACATGGAGAAGCTTCATCCTGCGGCTTATTCCCACAATAGCTTCATTGTTCTTAATGGAACACAGGGAGGCTACTATGTTGGTGGTGCAGCATCCTGCCATGCTGCCACCCCAGTTCATGCACAGAGCCCTGCCAGAAGTCAGCCTACATCATCTGATGAGTGTTGTGGAGCTCCGTGAGTGAACTGGGGCAGAAACATCCTGGGATGCTTATTTTGTCATGTGTGAGGAAGTGGACAGGCTCCATTCACACTGCCATATAATGCAGTTTCAAATATAATGTATTGCATGGCAGTGTAAATGGGGGACCCAGAATGCATTAAACCAAGCCTGAGGCAAAGTGTGCAACCCTCAGGATCATTTTTGTGGCTTTTAGTGTCAAAATGTCTCTATATATTTTTAAATATATAATTGCCCACATCCTCTCGGTAGGATATGTGTACATCAAGGAGGGGGCATTGCTACTTTTACAGCCCAGCCCATTTCAGTGCTTGGTAACAAAAACAAGAAGTGACCTAGAAATTGATGTCTGGTTCTTTACTGGACCTTAAAGGATTGAAAGTTGGCAAAAAGTCCTTTATGCATTTAGGGGCAAAACTTGAATTTCTTATAGCGGCGTAGTGGGGTGTGAACCTTTGTATCTTTTGGAAGGACTAATTTGATCTCAAAGCCCATGAGAGTTGACCACCCCAAATCCTTTTTGCCAAAAATCTACCTTAAATGTTTTCACAAGAATATTTTTGTTATCAAATTTGTCATTGTGTTTCCACATTATTAGTATTCAGAGTAAAGTTCGAGAGGCCATCAACAGAGACCAGCTTCCAACAGCCGGAGACTTCCAAAAATTTTCACGGAACTACCAGGCATTCAAAACTCTGTCGATACCATGGAAAAATAATCCTGTTATGGGACAACTCGAAGGAAATCTGATTTTTGAGCCAGGAAGCTATGTACCGAGGGAATCAATGCTAAAAACAACACTAGAGGTTGTTGGAATGAGACCTATGGATCTGTTTGAGGTATAAAATCTCCTTTCCCATTTTTACAGTCTGTTTGTCTTTTTACTGGTCTGCGGTGTCTCTCTGTGTTACGCAATATGATGGTCCTATTTTGGACTCATAAAAAATAAAATACAAAATAAAAGCAAGACAAAATCACCTTGGGGCACTTAGAGATTAATAAAGAGAACATTTTGCATGAAATCTGTAAATAATCAAAATAGCAAAAGTCATAAATGTAAATGTGGAGGGACAACTAAAATATCTGATGTTACTTCTATAAATATACTCTGCAGAATAAATATTATCAGAAGTGAAACCTTTGGCCCTGAAAAGGAAAGGGTGTTTGCCCTTTCTAGCCTGTTGTGTATAATTGCCTCCTTTACTTAATATGAGATTCTGAAGTGACTCCCCGCTCACCTCTTCTTTTCTCTCTTGTCCATATTAGATTGGTTTGGATGGGAAAAATTTTGAGCCTACATTAGATGCCATGTTCGGACCAAAAGGGTTCTTCCCTGATAGTGCCACCAAAGCTTTGTACTGGATTGACGGCAAAGTACCTGACCAAGTTTCCCAAGTACTCTTTGACTATTTTGGATATACCAAGGATGGAAAGCAAGACCAGGTATGCTGCTGTTTTCTATGGATTAATTCCTTATCCCAGAGCAGACTACCACACTCTCTGCCAAGCCAGTTTCAAAGACATCTTTCTTAAAAGATAGCATAGGAGCTGGGCTCACCATAATATGCCATACGTACATGACATTAAAGATGCATCATCCTTGATTAACATTGGCATACATCATTTTATCATTTTGCAAAGTCTTTCTTTGAGTAAGTAAGTGAAACCAAAATTCCTGTGCATATATACATGGGCTTACGAGCTAACAGTGCCGTGTTTGAACTCAGGGGTTTTGGTGTGATGGTGTATTATTTCTAATTTTGACTTTTTTTTTATTTACATTCCCAGGATGTTATGAAAGCAGTCATGCTTAATTTTGAAAAACTGATCAAGGAAATTGTCAACAAAGATTCACCTGAAGCTAAAGCCTACCTCCGAATCCTTGGGGAAGAGCTGGGCTACTTGAAACTTAGTGACATAAAGTTAGTGGGGAATCTGATAATGAGAAGCCTTAGAACTCTGGAGACTGGGCTTGAGAAGGTAAGCTTTCCTCTTCCTCTTCCTCCTCCTTCTCTGCCTCCTCCTCCTCCTTCTTCTTCCTCCTCTTCCTTCTTCCTCCTCCTCCTTCTTCCTCCTCTTCCTTCCTCCTCCTCCTCCTCCTTCTTCCTCCCTGTTCCTCCTCCTCCTCTTCTTCCTCTTTTCATATATATCCTGCCTTTACCCCAAATTATTCTTGACTCCTTAATTTATTAATTTGCCAACAAGCTCAAAGCTCAGATTGGCATTTTTGTGATAAGTCATCTTATATTAGCCAAGTCATCTCACTGCCTAATGTCTCGTAGTGTGTTTTCTTCTTCTTATTAAAATAACTATTTACTTTGATACTTTAACAAGAAAACAAAGTATTTTATTAATTTTTATAAGGTAGAATGGCAATGAAGGGAAGACAACGGAGCTATAGATATAATTCAGTCATGAAACTCACTGAGTAATCTAAGAGCAGTACATTATTTTGCTGACCTACCTCACAAATTGTTGTGATAATAAAATAGGGAGAAGAACAAAATGCATTGCTTTGAGCTCCTTGGAGGAGAGAGGAAGGGAAAGAGTGTTAAAAAGATGCTTATCAGACAACAGAACAGATGTAACATTAAATGTAATATTATCTACCTTTAGAGAGTTTTTTTTTAAAAAAAGGAGAGTCAACATCATTGTTTTCAATCAATCAGTCAAATTATTAACACAGTTTTCTTGAGCAAGAGGTATCATTTACTCAAAACACCCTTTTAGAAGTCATTTTAGGAAATACTGTCATTTTGTATTTTAGATTGATATCAAAATAAAAGATACAAAGCATTATTATTTCTTTTCTTATTGTTTCAATAATCTGGTTTTTTAAAAGTAGTTTTTTATATCAAAATGATATTTCTAAGTTCACCTGCAAAGTATCCACTAGTAAAAAATATCAGGGAGTGCAGAAATGCTACAAAAGGACGTTCTCCATTCCTGGAGGAAGGCAGAGAGTACTTGGTATATTTGTTTCAATTTGATTTTCTTCCTGCTTGCCTCCAGATCACACAGGCAGTGTCAAGGGGGACGGAGAATGACCTCTTCGCTCACTATATCTTCATGGACAATGAATTTGAGCTGCCAACTGGGGCAGGATTGCAGCTACAGTTTGCTCTGTCTGGAGTAGCTACTCCAGGGATGAAGGCTGGAGTGAAAATTTCACAGAGGAATGTGAGTCTTTGATGTCTCCCATTTGAGTGTAAATATTATTATCCACATATGAAAGCAATGGAAAGAAACAGGAATGCAATTCTTCACAAAGTTTTTTTCTCCAAGAAAACAACCATTAATTTTTGCAATTTTCTTCCCTTACATGAAATTCTCTGAAAACCACACTATTTTTGAAGGCTGTTCACAATTTATGATTTATCCTGAGCAAAATTCATATGTAATTGTTTACACAGCAAAGAGAATTTCTTCTGCGGGAAATAGCTATTTTCTGCAAAGAAAAACAATACCTCTGTGCTGAAACAATATGGACTACACCAAACACATTGACTACAAAATAAACCTTGAACTTATCACTCAAAAATATTTTTGACCAATTTTTAATTTTTTATAATATTATGAGTTTATCCAAGACATAGATGGGAATCATGAGAAGGAATAGAGGAAGGTTCATTCAAAGGACTGAATGTTAGGATTTCAAAGACGTGTTTCTCCCCAAAGCATCTTGGCACTTCTCATAATACTAAATCAAAAGTATGTAGGAAACACTTTCTGATTTTGAAGATCTGTTCAAATGGCCTCTACAACCTCCTTTAAAGGGGAGTGATGACTTCTATAGGTTTCTATGAAAGAAAATTTAAAGAAAAAAACGTGGATCCTGGAATTGGTTTGAGGCCAGCCTCTGTGGCTTGTGTAAATACCATCAAGGCCTCGAACTAGTCCATGGATTTACAGTCTAATGATCCACACAGTGAAATTGCTTTCTTCTATGCCAGTTCAAAACTGACCTAAGTGGATGTGTTCTTATTGGGAACAACCTGTGGCCTTCCACATGTTGAACCACAATTTCCATCAATCTTTAAGAACTGACTCTGATGGCTAGGGCTGATGGGAGCTGTAGTCCAACAGCACCTTCATAGACCTGACTGATAGTGGATTGTGTTCTAACCCTTTACTAGTCTGATTAAACTGATGGAATCAAATCAGTAAGTGTTGTATTTTTTTCCCTGTTCAATAGATGAAAGCAGAACTGATTGCTAAACCTTCAATGGCAATTGAGTTTGTAACACATCTAGGAGTGAACATCCCTGAGTTTGCTAGAAGTGGTGTGCAGATGAACACCAACATGTACCACGAGTCTGGAATTGAAGCCCATGTTGGGGTGAGAGCTGGCCAGCTGAAATTAGCTATTCCTGCACCAAAATCTCCAACCAAGCTCTTCAGCCTCAGGTATTTATTTAGGAAGATGAGAGTTGTAAGCAGCTTATATTGTAGTTTGTTTCTAACATATAACATCTATGCTGCATTTTCCCAAACAAGATGACATCCACAGCATTATTATGGAGACATTTGGCAATCATTTTTTGAGTTGTTGTGGGCCTTTTTTAGTCAGCAGAAATGGCTTCTGGCTGTAACCATGATTTGCTGATTTATACTTAGACTCTTGTACTTCCTATGCAATTATTCCCAAGATGTAATGTTCTGAGTGAAACAACCAGTTTTGTGGTTTATCAATTGCATTCTAGACAATAGTTGGGCTACTTTGCAGATTGCAGTTTTGCAGATTTTGATTTCTGTTCTTCTTACAGCTGATAATGTTGCAAACCACTATAATGAAATGTTTAAAACTTTTGTTAGGAAAATTAAAAAAAATCAACAGACTGGCTAAGTACAGTGCTATAGATTTCTTTTTAGAGTAAGTTTTATTATTTAGTGAATTTTATCTATGTTGAATGATTTAACTGTTTTTTATATTATTGTGGGCATCGAATTGTGCCATTTTGTAAACCACCCTGAGTCACCCTCGGGCTGAGAATGGTGGTATAGAAATATAGGAAATAAATAAATAAATAAATATTTCTGTTTGTAGTCTAAACACATTTGAAGGGTACTAAGTTGGGGAAGGCTGCTCTTGTACATAATCAATAAACTAAAAATGCATTTTCTTCTTCTTTCCACCATCTTTTCCCCCAGTAATGTCTTGCACTTGGTCACCCCAACTCGAACTGAAGTAATTCCCCCTCTGATCGAGAACAGAGAATCCCAGACATCTTGTACTCGTTTCTTTGCTGGTCTTAACATGTGTGTCAGAGTAGAATACTCCAACGCAAGTTCCACAGAAGCAGCTCCTTATTATCCTCTCACTGGAGAAACCAGGTGAGTTTGTCCAAGGGTTTTTTTTTTCCTGCAAAAATAGCCTATATTTTCTATTAGGGTTTTTCCATTGCCTCAAATGAACAAAAATTGTGAACTGCACAAACGATAATTTCCATAACCATGTAATGTAGGTAAATGTTCACATCAGTTCTTGTTCTCTTTCATTTATTACAATGCATAACAAACATATTCTAGTTTCCTAGTTACCTTTAGTATTTCATTTCCAATGGCAAGGAAAAGAATGAAGAACATCGATCACTTTCATACTCTCATGCTTTAACTTTAAAAATAAAAACAACTTTGAATTTTTATTTCAAATGTCAAGACACCTGGCAATTTTGGATAAACCTATATAAATAAAAATGTAATGTTCATTTGTGGAATTAACATAACTCATAAAACACTGGGCAACTTGACACAAAATTTGGACACAATACATCTATCAGACCAACAAGTGACCATCATTCATAAAAACACTGAAAAACACAGCCGAAGGGACTTAAAAAGCAAAAAAAAAAAAAAAAACATTACAATGCATGCACAAAACCACATATACACATACACACACAAAACACATATACACAGATTGGGCCACAGCAACGCGTGGCAGGGGATGGCTAGTTCTTATAAAAAATGAACTGCAAATGAAATTCACACTCGCCATTATTTTCTAAAACTGTGGTAATGACGCACACATTTTGAAATTTCTCTTCATCACACAGAGTTCTAGAAGCATCATTTTTAAAAAGAAAAAGTAGAAACTGTGATAATTAGGAGCTGATTTTTCTCATTTGTATCGAATTTACAGTACATAGGATGGCAAGTATTTTAGACTTGTGGGGATAGAGACTTTTCACATGTAAACATACCATAATTGGGGAGGGGGGAAACTGATTTTGTCTATCCCTAGGAAAAACATGGGGATTTATTTCCGATGTGAGAGACACCACATAAATTAAAGTTAGAGATCATTCTATACACTGATCCCACCTAATAAACAATAGTACAATTTCAGTTTTGACTATCTCTTTAATCTTAATCTAAGGCCGTTGTCAAAAACCTTTTCTAAATGGCTTCCACAAACGAATACTTAACCCTAAATCAGAGCTACAAATTGAGTCTGGTAGTTGATTTGTAAAAAGTAGTTTATAAATAAGCTGCATATGTAGTGGTGACTTTCCATGTTGCTATCATTAGATATGAAGTGGAAATCCAGCCAACAGGAGAAGTAAAGGAATACAGTGCAAGTGCTAACTATGAACTAAAGAGAGAAGAAGAGGACTTGGTAGACACCATGAAATTCATTGCTCAAGCTGAAGGTAAGATACAGCACTATTATTTTCAGACAAAATTATCTGCCAAATTAAGATTTTCAAAAAATAAATACCTGCTCCCCCCCCCCCCCCCCACAAACCAGTTCCCGTTCTTAGTTGCAACATCCTTGAAGAGTCTGCTATAAACTCCTGGAAAATTCAGCTCTTTTGATAAAATAAATACATATTAAACAAGGGGAGTAAGAAAACTTTATGAAATTGATGAAGTTGCCATAAATCAACAGTGGAGCAAGAGATACAACTGGCAACAGTGCTATTCCCTGATGCCCATGCATGTTGAAAGGTTGAAAGATGAGATTTTTTAAGCCAACATCTAAAAAACAGTCAGCTACTTTGCTATATTTCCTTTAGTTCTTTGAGTGAATGACAAACTAGATTGGTGCTTTCCAGATGTATTCATATGTAAGCCATCCTGAGTCCCCCTCAGCGGCTGAGAAGGATGAGATATACATATTTGAAATAAATATTTTTGGGCATAGTATTGTAGTTGTAGCCCATCATGTCTAGCTTAAGCTGCCTGCAAACCATTCCTTTCCACTGTATTTTCAGGTGTAAAGAAAAGTGAAGCCACATTGACCTTGAGATACAACCGAGGCAAACATATTTTTACGAGTGACCTCGAGATTCCCAGTTTTGACATTGATTTTGGTACCAACCTCAGAATTACTGATTCTTCCACGGAGCAAAGGAAAGCATATTCCTTCATCTTAGACATCAACAACAAGAAAATTCCTGAAGTTACTCTCACGGGACGTATAGGGTAATGCCACAATCTTTTTCCTAATTTTTGAAGATATCACTGTCAAAAATCTTTGATCCATTTCACATTTGGTGGAACACCCTGCAATTTACAGGAAAAAAATGAAGTTATTTTAAATGGTGCTCAGCTTGAGCAATTTGAACAAACTTTAATGGTCAGGTAACATCAATTTACTGATTAATTATGGCCACTCTGACAGATAAGAGTGTAAACATTTTGTTACCTTTTCACCCATTAATAGTATGGAAAGTAAAGCCCTAATGTAGTAAGAAAGAGTAACATTTATGTTCTTTTTTGCTTTCTAGATATCAGGCTGGGAGAGAGTCATCAATAGAAGCTTCAGTCTCAATTCCTCGCTTGCAGACTCAGGCTAAAACAGATGTATCACTACTGCAACAGTCTAATGGAATCATCTTCCAGATTGACTCTTCAGCCACAGCACATGGCTCCTCAATTTCAGAGAGAATTGTTTTGAGATACGGTAAGCTCCTTTCTCAACAAATAAACCATCACCACAGCATCCAAAAAGAGGAAACAAGATGTGTCTGCTGTGTGATCAAATCTCTCCCTCCTTTTGATCTCCCTTTAATCCTATTACAGATCTCTTAAAACAACAAACACCTGAGCCCATAACCTAATCCTTAAGAATTTTTAAAATCTTTTCTCTTCCTGCTAGTCCTATCATAGGTCCCTTCTACACTGCCAAATAATTCAGATTATCAAATCATATAATCCATGAGTCTACACTGCCATATAATCCAGTTCAAAGCAGATAATCTGGATTTTAAATGCCAGTTTAGACGGAGAATGAGGTTCTCATAATATAGCCTTTACTTTATTTCTGCAAGCCACTGGTGCCTTTGTTCTTTAGTCAGGATTTCTAACTGCTGATTTCTAACACACAATCACAAAAAGGCTTGCACAGACATTTGATCTAATGTACAGTGAAGGACCAGAATTGTGGTTATCACACCTCAACTCTGGGGACCTTTATTACCTTACCATTGCATAACATACATATAGAATATTTAAAAAATGTGAACCATACAATCTATAAACTATTAAATCAGAGAGTATAGTTAAGAGTATTACAGTTCAGTGATAGGCACATGTTTCACTTGTAAAAGACCTTCTGCATCTAATTGTGGCCATGAAAGAATCCTGTGTGAAAACCAAGTTAAAAGAATGAGAAGTGAGCAAAGAATAGCTCTGGATCTCTTAGCGAATTTCTTGTAGATTTGCTGTAGATTGGCAAAGATTTATAATTCTCAGTTATTCAACTACACTAGCACCAAGATGATGATGATGATGATGATGATGATGATGATGATAAAAACAGCAATTTTATTCTTGTATCCCGCCTCCATTGCCCTGAAGGGGAGCTTACATATGGCACAAAGTGCCTACAACACATAAAATAAACATACAATACAATAATAAAATAACATAAAACATATAGCATATGAAAACAACAATTTAAAACTCAGAACAACACCCAATAGCCTATAGTGACAACTACTGGAAGACATGGCCAGACTGTAAACAAGACAAGGGAATGGGTTAGTACAAATTGTAGCTAAGGAACAAGGACATGGGATGAAGTGCAGTACTGTGTCATTGATTGCGACCATTGGGCCTAAGCTATGCCAAAACGGAAGTTGTTGGGATAACCAAGAGTGGTTTTTCATATGGAAATATTATTGGCTTAGATTCATGCTGTTGCTGTTGTTTCCATTTCTATATCACTGGAGCTCCTTCTACACGGCCATATAATCCAGATTATCAAAGCAGATATAGGTCTACACTGCCATATAATCCAGCTCGAAGAAGATAATCTGGATTTTATATGGTGGTGTAGAAGGGCCCTGGGATTTCTTGACAAGATTTGTCCAGAAGAGGGCTGGCTTTGCCTTTCTCTGAGGCTGAAAAAGTATGATTTGTCCAAGTTCACCCAGTAGAGTTCTCTGATCAAGTGGTGATTTGAAACTTGGTCGATAGACTTTCACTACAGTATTCACTCCACTTCACTATGATGACTCTGGAAATTGAACCTAGGAGCTCAGAATTGCACAGGATTTATTGGATGGATCTTAGTTGTAGTAAAACAACCACCAGCACATACAAAGCCAAAATAGGTCTCTAAATGCTTTTAAGCATCAATGTAAGGCTTATGTCTGATTTTAGTATTTGAAAAACAAACTGTGTGAATGCCGATACAAATAGATTTTTTAAAAATGAATTTTAGATAACGAAAAAATTGAAGTGCAGTGGAATTCTGGCACAAGTGCTGCCCTGAAGAAAATGTCGGGAAAATTGCCAATAGATGATTACTCCAAGGCTTTGCAGAGGCAAACGAGTGAGCTGTTGGACCGCAAAGTTGCCAATACAGATATGACAATCCGACATATCATTTCACATTTTATAACAGTAAGTGCCTTTTGTCAAATTAATGTTAATTCTACTAATTATTTTTGTGAACACTAAGGATAGTAAGGATTTGCAAATATGGCTAGAATGTCCATGAAACCCAGAAGGAACTGGTGGAAAATAGCAGAAAAAAATGTCAAGCAAAAATGAGCTGTGATCAAGAAGAAGAGAGGCCCCATTCTTTACTGGAGGACAATGCTAGGAGACAATAGATAGAGATGGCAAAAGAAGCAAATATATTGCTAGTGAATAGCTGCTAGTATCTAAAAAAATGCACTGTTTACAGCTTTTAGTGGATGTGCTGTTGGGGGTATTTCTATCAAGGTGATTTAATTGAAGTAAAGGTAATATTTTGAAGATGGAGCCACAACAAATCAAACGAAAACATCCTGGTAATTATTAAGATGGGGAATATAGATATATTTTAAAACTAATTGCAGAACACTGTATATTTCATGTAAAATGCAATGTGCTTGTAGGTCTGATAGATAGAGCATTGACTAGAATGTGTCACGTGAGCATCTGTAATGAGTAAAGATAGTCATCTTCTGTGACAGACAGATGGGTGGATTTATTAAAGTGGAGAAGGGAAAGGCCCGTTAATGTCAGGGGCAATAAGCAATGTAAGGGGCTAGTGCATCATTGGTTCTTTGCAAAACTACCAGAATAACAAGAAGTCACAATCTATGCAACGAGGAGACGATGCTGGGCTCTTTTTCATGCCAATACATTTTTTTCAAAATGATAGCATAGAAAGATCTCCTAGGTAGGATCCTCCAACATGTTTGAGATATCTCAAACAGCCCCAGAGAGTGGGGATGATACTGCTGTACTGAACCAATGGACAAATGGGGACCTGCTTAAAGCTAATTCCTGTTTTTAATGCTTTACTCAGACAGCCTGGTAGAACTAATTGAATCATAAATCATAAACTGATGGTGCTGTGATACTTTACTCTGAACTTGCAGGCAACTAATACATGGCTACATCAGGCATCCAGAGATGTTCCATATGCTCAACAGCTAAAAGATAAATTAAGTGGATTCCAGGATCTAAATTTTCAGAGCATGAACCTTATCACCATTCCTGAAGAGCTTTTCTTGAGAAGGTAAAACCATAGATGATCTTATTTATAGTTGATCTTATTCAGTGTTTTGGTGGGCCTTTTGATTTCTAAGAGTTACCCACTATTGTAATGCAAAATTTAATTTACTGGAAGAGGACCTAATTGGATTTAATCGTATGAGCTTCCAGACACATAAGTCTTAGAACTTCAAAAAACAAAAGATATTGTAGAATTTTATTTTATTTTATTTTCCTCAATAAATATATGTGTGTAGAAAGAAAAGGAACTGAACAACCAATAAGAAAATGGAGGCAATGGAAAGTTCTGTATTCAGTTTGTGGTGCAGGTAGAAAGGTCACCACTGATAGGAAAAACCATTCTCTGGTAGATACATTAACGAGACAGCCCTCATTCCCACCCTGAGTAAATTAGGCTGGGCTAAATGAATGAAACAACCTAACTTGTTATAACTCTGCTTCCTAAGCACAGTGTGTCATTGTATTTTCATTCTGATTAACTTTGTATTGCAGTGATGGCCAGATTAAATACATTTGGAACAAGGAAAAAGCCGTTTTCACCATCCCAGTGCCTTTTGGTGGCCGATCATCCTATGACATAAAAATGCCCAAGACTGTAAGAACACCTCCATTGGTGATGGAATCACTGGGAGTGAGCATGCCTTCCCAAGAGTACAGGATCCCACGATTCACCATCCCAGAGTCCTACACACTGCAGGTCCCTTTGCTCGGCACTTTTGAGATCTCTTCGAATGTATACAGCAATTACTACAATTGGTCAGGTTCCTACTCTTTGGCTAATACCACAAGCGAGGCCTACATCCTGAAAACAAGCTACTTCATGAAAGCTGATTCTGTTTTGGATCTACTTTCATATAGCACGCAAGGTAAGAAAGACTTTGATGGCGAAATTAATCAGAATATATTATGTAACCAAATGCTATTTATCCAGAGCTTTATAATTTAGAAATATGTTACTTATAATCCCTTCCTTCTACCACCAAACTATGCACCATTTCATGTTTGCCCAAAAGCTAACTTTGCACAGCTATCCTTGAGTTTAATAATACTTTCCTCTTAACATTTGTGGGTTTAACTTTTGGGAGTTTGACAAATTTGATCTTTCTAGGAAAGCCCGTGTCCTCCAGTGTGACTCTTAGCTATTCCACACAGCCATATAATCTAGAATATTAATGCAGATAATCCACAATATCTGCTTTGAACTGGGTCCACACTGCCATATAATCCAGTTCAATGTGGATTTTGTACAGCTGTATGAAAGGGGCCTCAGTGGTTAATTTATGCTAAAGGTTGAGAACACAGAGTGGTGCTGGAGGACCCAGAAATTACTAGAGAGGTGTTCCCTCAGCTTAAAAATGCATGGTTTTATACATGATGTTTCCATTTTTATGGGGGTCCTGTACCTCTAACCCCAGTGAATGGGGTCTACTATAATCACAGAACCCATTGTGAGTAGGTGAATCTAGGAACTGTTCATAATATATTCTTATGTTGGAAATTGTGGCAGCCTTATATATTCTCACAGGGACATTGCCGTATTTCTTTTAGTATACAAAACATGAAATAACATTTCTAATATTTACCTAACAACTGCATTACCACTGAATTTTTCATTTATGGCCAAAGACGGGAACTAAAGAGTTAAAATCAATGATGTCATTAATCATTTTGAATTCTTTTTAACAAAAGGAAGCAACTGGAGTAAATTATTTTAAAATTTAGTGATTGAATTCATGCTTCTGACTCCCTCTCTCTCGAACCTAAAACGAGGAAAAGGAAAGGGAGAGTAAAATAATAGGTGGCACATTTGAGCTGCATTCCATCAAGAGGTTTATCCCAGACATGTAATTTAATTTTAAATGGCATTTTAACATAAACATTATAAACTGAAAATTTTCCCCTTGGAATGGAAATGTAATTGACTTTGGTTTCTAAAGAGTATTGATGATTATCTGAATACATTAGCATTTTTCTATTTCTGACTAAATTTGCCAGACTGAGAACTGGGGGTGAATCATGTACCTTCAAAAGTTGTGCAGATGAGGGGATTGCAGTAGGTGTTGCATATCCTGCAACCAGGTAATTAGTAATGCCAACTGAAATTCCCTCTTCTACACAACCATTATAGATGCAGAGGTCCTGTCCAGTTCACTCCAACTGTAGTGAACTGAAAACAAATGCTTCAAATTGGCTCCTTACAGATTCACTGCAGGAGCAAATGATAGATTAATCCTAAACCTGAAGCTAGAGTTTTAGCATTACAACTGACTATAACCAATGAGAAAGGAAGGTGGAATAGAGTCAGCAGTCAGGATTCATCCTCTATTCCTTAAGGACTGCACTAGAGGTTAAGTCAGTAGTTCTCAATTGTGGGTCCCCAGATGTTTTGGCCTTCAACTCCCAGAAATCCTAACAGCTGATAAACTGGTCAGGATTTCTGGGAGTTGTAGGCCAAACCACCTGGGGACCCAGAGGTTGAGAACTGGGTTAAGTCCTCCAGTGATATTCACTCCTGCCATTGCCTTGTTCTCAGTTATATGTTGATAGTTTTCTTCTTCTAGTATGATGAAATTCCATTATGAAAATATTTTCATGACAATATTTCAGGTAAATGGCATAAGTATTTCTATGTCACAATTATTCATGACCAAGATCTGAAGCCTCCCTCAATTAAAACTACAATTATAATCTTGCAGGGAAGAAAGTGCTATAGTTTGAAATGAGTCAATAAATTTAAGGATAAACTAAGTTAGATTCTGATTTATTAATGGATATGTTTACAGTGCATTTGAGGCTTCAAGGGATTTCTAGATTTTTATAAACTCCATTAAGCTCAGTGAGCCTTATTCCTATGCAGTTATGTTGACCACAAGACAAATAACTGGAAAGCAGCTATGCTTCCCTGCTATGGGATTGCAAAATGTTTATTCTTCACAAAGTATTTTTTTAATTAATGCATTTTGGCCTTATCACAAATTGGTCTTCTTCAGGGGTTATTCTAAAAACAACAGACTCTTAACCCTCCCCCTTTTTTTTCTTAAAAAGTATCAGTTTTAATTTTACATATAAACATATACACATCCATGTATATGTTGCGGTACGTATTTCTATATAAGTGGACCATTGAATATTAAAGGAAAAGAAATAATTCTATCAATTTTTTTTTAAAATGACTCCATCTAGTAAGAGACCAATGAAAAGACAGGTGATATAATTTGTTCCCAAAGCTTTTTTTCTACCCAGCTGATGTAATAGACTGAAAAATTACTCCATCCATAATGACCCTAGAATTTCTTTATTAAAGGAGTATATCTCCAAATCCTCATTTGGATCTTTGGGATTTTTAAAGAATAAAAGGTTTTGACCACTGCATAGTATGTAGAGCCTAGTCTCCTTTTACTCTTTTGCTATGTGGACAATAACTTCAGGTCTGGGTTGTTGTAGGTTTTTCAGCTTGTATGGCCTTTTTCTAGAAGCATTTTTTCCTGATGTTTTGCCCGCATCTATGGCAGGCATTCTCAGAGGTTGTGAGGTCTGTTGGAACCTCTTAACCTCTGAGGATGGTTAAACAGATGAAGCGAAACATCAGGAGAGAATGCTTCTAGAACATGGCCATACAGCCCAGCCTTGAAAGCTCTCGACAATACAACTTCAGCTTTCCAAAATCTGAACCCTTGGTTCCAAATGCAATGAGTGTTTACATTCAGTTACATTCAAGTCTATCTTATAGATATTTTCATAAAGATGTATAGAAATTCTTTGACCTACTGCATCTGTGACTAAACCAATATGTAGATAATTATCCCAACAGCTTCTATTATTTAACATTTTCACCAAGTCAATTCTAATGTTTCTTCTTTTGCTTTTTTATTTCAGGTCAGGGTGAAACCAAATATGACAAGAATGCGTTCACCTTTGATTATGAAAACTTACTGCAACACAGTCTCCTCAATTCAAATTTTAAAATCAGCAGACTAGACATTATTGAACCCAGTCACATTACCAGATATAGAATTACAGCTGGGGCTTCCAGTCCTTTAGGTGCCAAGTTTTCTCTGTCTTACAGTGGAGATGCCAAAATTAGCAACATGTTGCTTACTGCAAACGAAAACTTGGAAAGTCAACTGGATATTGCTTCAGCCTTTGCAAAAGTCACATACACAGATACAGGCACCTATGATTTAAATAGCAATGCAATAGTAGGGGAATCCAACCTCAATTTTGATTCTTCATTCCTTCAAGCTACTAATCAGATAACCAAGAGATTTACGGATGAGGTATGGGCAATCACCTCCATCTCCAATGTACAGAATGGCTTTTTGACTAACACCGCTTCCTTGAAGTATCAAGACAGCAAGTTGATGTTGTCATCCGAGACAGCAGGAAAACACAGGGACTATACAGCTTTCAATAAGTTTGACTTAAGTCTACAGAGGCAAGGGGTTGCACTAAGCTCTGAGTACCGGGCTGCTTGCACACAAGGCCAAGGTTACGCCTTGATTTCTGGCTCTGTGAATAACCGAGGTGTCGAATTGATTAGCCACATGTTGGCAAGGGGGGAAAGAAACAAAGCAGAGCATAAGTCCACATTAAGTATCAACCAAGATGGGCTGACTAGCAGCGCAACAACAACACTGCAGTATAACCCACTGATACTGGAGAATGAAATGAATGCCCGCATTGCCACCACTGGAGCCTCCATGAAGCTCAATACTAATGGACGCTTTGGAAAACACCATGCAAGATTTGACTGGGATGGGAAAGCATCTCTTAAAGAAATAGGGATTGCCAGTGTCTACCAGGGCAGCATTTCTGATGTGGACAGCAAGAACACTTTAAACTTCAGGGTGAATAAAGGAGGGCTGAAGTTATCAAACAGCTTGATAGGATCTTACAAAGCAATGAAGCTTGAACACACCCATGACCTAAATATTGTGGGCTTGGCTTTGACTTATACTACAAATTTAGACCACACCATCAGCCTAGATAAGTCCCACAAACACCGCTTGGAGATGCAGCTGCAGCCCTATTCTCTTACAGCAAATGTGAACAGTGACTTGAAATATGCCAGTGCCAATGCAAACAACAAAGCCCAGCTGCAACTTGAACTTCTTAAAGTAAATCTGGATGGTAATGTGAAAGCTGCTTATGGTGGTGATGAAGTGAAACATTCCTATACCTTCACCTATGCAGATCTGGCAGCACATCTGAAAACGGACACAGTAGCAAGCATTCAAGGGGCAGCTCTGATGCACAGAGTTAATGTGGATGTTGCAGGACTCTCCTCTTCAGTCGCCATCAATAGTAACTGTAATTCAAAATTCTTAACCTTTTCTAATGAAATGCGATCTGTTGTGGCTCCATTCACTGTCACCTTTGACATGCATACTAATGGTGATGGAAGACTCTTGGCCTTTGGAGAACAGTCAGGACGGCTGTACAGCAAATTCTTGCTAAAAGCAGAACCTCTTGCCTTCACTTTTTCACATTTTTACAAAGGATCCACTGACCACAACTTAAACTCAGGGAAGAGATACAATACATTACTTGATAATAAAGTTGTTGTCATTTTTACTCCATCAGAGCAAAGCAGCACATGGACAATGAAGAGCCAACTGAACAATCAGGCATACACCCAAGATCTTAATATTTTTAACAATGCTGAAAAAATTGGAATGGAGCTGAGTGGACAAACTTTAGCAGACCTTTCCGTACTGGATTTCCCTATAAATATACCATTTGCAACCACTAGAAGAATCAATCTGATTGACACTTTGGATTTAAGAGAAAATCTAGCGCAGCCTCAAGAATTTGGCCTCTCCCTTTCTGTGAAGTATGATAAGAATGCAGATGTCCACATCATCAATCTACCTTTCTTGGAAAATTTGCCAGCACATTATGAACGGTGCAGGCAGTCCATCCTAACTGTACTGAAGTCTATTCAGATGAACCTAAGGAGCATAAATATGGACCAGTACATGAGAAAATACAAAGCAACATTAGATAAAATTTCCCAAGAAATAAATAGCTATGTGAACACCATTGATTTTGAAAATCGAATGACTATGCTAAAGGACAAATGGGAGTCTTTCTTGAAAGATTACAGCATAACAGTAGAGGACCTACAACATGCTTTGGATGGTGCTAGAAGTAGTCTTGACGAAGCTTTGTCTCAACTGCAAACAATCCTGACAAAAGCTGACAACTATATTAGAGAGAATTATGACTTGAAAGCAACTATTGTACAACTTATTGAACAGATTATTGAAAAAATGAAAGTTATAGACCAACAATACAAAATCAGCACTCAGATAATTGACACAATTCAACAACTGCAATCTGCTATCTCTCAATATGACCCTAGCCAAATAGGAAGCAATGCTGCAGCTTGGGTTCAAAATATAGATGCTCAGTACAAGATCAAAGCTCAACTGCAAGAGAAACTAGACCAACTGAAAAGACAGATTCAAAGCATAGATGCCCAACAAATTGCAGAAAGTTTGAAGCAGCAAGTGGAAGCAATTGACATCAAAATCCTTTTAGAAAAGCTGAAAGTGTCCTTGCCACTGGAAAAAATGAAAGGCTATCTTGAAGAAATCCAAACTTTCATTCTTAATTTTTTGGAGGATTATGAAGTATTTGAAAAGATAAATGTCTTTCAGACCAAAATGCATGAACTTATTGTAAACTATAAAGTTGATCAACAAGTGAATGCTTTAATAGAGAAATTTATTGAATTCTCTAACCAACAGAGAATCAAAGAAACCATCCAAAAGATAAACCTGTCCCTCAGAAAAATAGACATGAAGTCCTTCTTCAATCAAGTACTTAAATTCATTGATGATGCAGTTCAGCAGCTCCAAACAATTGATTACAAAAATCTGGTGGATAAAGTCAACGATTTCCTTGATGATCTTATAAAGAAGCTAAGATCCTTTGACTACAATAAATTTGTTGATGAAACAAACATTAAAATACAAGAAGCAAGACAGAAAATCAATGATGAAATCAGGGCACTAGAGTTACCACAGAAAGTGGAAGCTGCAAAGCGATACGTCAGAGAGGTCAGTCATGTGGTTTCTCAGTACATGGAAGAATTAAAAGATTCTAGATTTGCTGTAATTGTTAACTGGTTCAATCTCCTAAGCTCTACCATAACAGATGAACTGAGGGTTAAGGTCGGTGATTACCTGAAAGATGCCCGTGATCGGATTTATCAAATGGACATTGCAATGGAATGCCAGCGATACCTTGAAAGAGCAAGTCAATTATACAATACCATAATTACCTATCTAACTGATCAATGGTATATTGCTTCAAAGAAGATTACTGATTTAGCAGAAAAGTACAATGTGAAAAATATGGCTGAAAGTTTGAACCAGTTTGTTGAAACCGGTTTTAAAGTTCCTGAAATCTCTACAGGCATAATCAACATTCCTGCTTTTGAAGTTAGCCTCCGTGCCCTACGAGAAGCAACCTTTCAAACTCCAGCTTTTATTATCCCGTTAACTGACCTGCGTGTTCCTTCTTATCAGGTAAACTTCAAGAAATTGAAAGAAATCAGAATTCCAACCAGATTTGAAACTCCTGCGTTTACCATACTAAATACTTATAAGATTCCATCCTATGTAATTGATTTGAATGAAATCAAACTGCAGATTGTGAAGACAATAGATCAAATATTAACAAGTGACTTTCGGCTGCCACCTGCTGATGCATTTTTCCAAGATCTGAGGATGCAAGATTTGTCTTTTTCAGACTTCTCTTTCCCAGAAATGAATTTGCCTGAGCTACAGATACCTGAATTCATAATCCCAAAACTAAATTTAAATGATTTCCAGTTCCCAGATGTGCAGATACCAGAATTCAAGTTGCCACGTATTCCACACTCTGTAACTGCTCCTACATTTGGAAAACTATCTGGTGCCTTTAGAGTTGCTTCTCCTTTCATCACATTGACCACCAATGCCGGTTTTCAAAATGTAACAGCTTTTGACCACAGTCCAGAATTTATGGCTTCTATTTCAGCTATTTCAACATCCAAAATCGACTTCCTTGCTTTCACCATAACTGCAGATACACATCTCTTGGCACCTGAGATGGAGCGGTTAATCCTAAGGGACAATTTCAAGTTTTCCCATGACTACGTTAAAGCTGATCATGTTGGTGAAATAATATTTTCAAGCACTTCTGTTGATGGCAATGCTGAAACAACAGCAAACCTCCGTATAGAAAGAAATGCATTAGATCTGCACAACAAGTTGACACTCAACCTGCAAAAGAAAATCTCCATGGAGAGCAAGACAACATATACACACAGACTAAATGTTCCAGAGGCCCTATTCACCAGCCAAGCTGAACTGAGCAATGAAATAAAAACAGTACTGGAAGCAGGACGCATAGCACTTACTTCCATTGGTAAAGGAGACTGGAAATGGGCTACTTATGATTATTCTGATGAAGGAACCCATGAATCAACTGTCAGTTTTACTGTAGGAGGATCTGTAGCTGCATTAGTAGCAGAAAACAAGATAAATGATAAGTACTTGAAGGTCAACCAAAGACTGGCATATGAATATAATTTACCTAGTTCTGCAAAGT
Source organism: Anolis sagrei (assembly GCF_037176765.1). Classification (NCBI taxonomy): domain Eukaryota; kingdom Metazoa; phylum Chordata; class Lepidosauria; order Squamata; family Anolidae; genus Anolis; species Anolis sagrei. The sequence continues at coordinate 136,799,457 of NC_090021.1, read as the reverse complement.
TACAGATCGAGTCTACAGTAGAATCTCCACAACTGGGGCATAGTACCATCAACATACAAGGCACAGGCAATCTTGCAGAAATGAAAATGAAAGTAACTGGCACACAAAATGCTAAAATGAACGGACGCATCTCTGGGACTCTGAATAATGATGTGGCTTTCTCAGTACAGCCCTTTGAAGTAAGTGCATCAACAAATAATGATGCAAATATAAAAATTAGTCTCCTACCAAAAATGACTGGCAAAATTGAGTTCCTGAATAACTATGGTTTGATGCTGAGTCCCTCTACTCAACAAATCAGCTGGGTAGCTGAGGGTAGATTTAACCAATACAGATATGCTCACAACATGTCTGCCAGTAACAATGAAGATCTAATCGGAGCTTTTCTGTCTATGAATGGTGATGCTAACTTGGATTTCCTAACAAAACCCATTTCACTTCCTGAACTAGCTGTTCCCTATGTTGGCATCCAGACACCTAAGGTTCAAGAATACTGTCTGTGGGAAGAAACAGGGCTGAAGACTTTACTGAAGACCACAAAACAATCATTTGACTTAAATCTAAAAGCTCAATATAAGAAGAACAAATATATGCACTCATTTCAAATTCCTTTAGATGGAGTACATCGAGCAATCAATAACTACATTGTGTTCTTCAACAAGCATTTTGAGAGAGGCCGGGACAATGCCTTGGCATTCCTGACAAAATCATATAACCAAGCCAAGACCAATTTTGACAAATACAAAGTTGATACTTCAGTGAATCAAATCCCACAGATCATCAGGATTCCAGGATACACAATTCCAGTGGTCAACATGGAGGTCTCTCCTTTTACAGCAGAGCTCCCTGCCTTTGGCTATATCATCCCAAAAGAAATGAGCACTCCAAGTTTCACAGTCCCACTTGTTGGCTTTTCAGTGCCATCGTATACATTAGTCCTTCCATCATTGGAGCTACCAGTCCTTCATGTTCCCCAAGGCCTACAGACCCTTAAGCTTCCCAGCTATCGAACATATGCACCATCCAACAGAATCTACATTCCGGCCTTAGGAAATATTACTTATGAATTTTCATTTAAATCTAGTGTGATTACCCTGAACACAAATGCTGGGTTTTTTAACCAATCTGATATTGTTGCTCATTTGAGTTCATCTTCTACCTCTGTGATTGATGCCCTGCAATATAAATTGGATGGAACAACCAGCCTTACAAGGAAGAGGAGTTTGAAGCTAGCAACTGCATTATCCCTGAATCATAAATTTATTGAAGGCAACCATGACAGCACTATCAGCCTCACAAAGAGAAATATAGAAGCATCAGTGATAACCACTGCAAAAATCAATATGCCTGGCTTAAAAGTGAATTTTGGGCAGGAGCTTAAGGGAAATACAAAATCAAAACCAATAGTTACTTCTGCCATTAATTTAAATTATGATTTGGATACTGTTGCTGCCAATGCCAAAGGAGAAGTTGCACACAAGGTCACTCTAGAAAGCATTATATCTTATATATCTGTGGATACTTCGACCAATGGGTTCATTAATGGAAACTTTTACAAAGAGATTCCATTTTCTGGAAAGCTGGTTCATGAAGCAAATGCCTACCTAAATGCTAAAGGTGCTCGAGCCTCACTTCAGTTTGAGACTAACTCTAATGTTGATGAAATATGTAATTTTGGTATGAAAGAAAATGTTGCCATTGAAGCATCTAGCCAACGTCTTTATGCCTTATGGGACCATAATGCAGAAAATAAACTATTTCCCAATCTGATTGTTTCAACTAAAGGAAATCAGAATTGCAAAGTAACTTTAGAACTAGGGTCAACCGGTATGTCAGTAATTGGTCAGATACAAGCTACCCAGTCCAACAATATCATTGGTGAGGCCTCAGCTAATCAAGCCTTTTTAACGACCATCAGTAATGAAAATCAGAAGATGAGCTGGACAAGTGAAAACCAAATCTATTCTCTGTTCCTTGGACACGACTTACTGTTAACAAATAACAACACAGTTGCTCAATTCACCATGTCAGGATCTTTGGGAGGTCACATGGATTTCCTCAGACATCGTTTGCCAATTTATGACAGAAGCTTATGGGACATCTTGAAATTAGATCTCACCACTAGTGGTGGAAGGCAATACCTCAATGCAACAACAGCCATAGTATATACAAAAAATGAAGATGGGTATTTTATCCCCATAAATGTGGATCAACTTACAAGCCTGCAAATTCCATCTTACACCATTGACCTACGTCAAATTACAGTTCCTGAAACATTGTTCACCATGCCATTTGACATCGCATTGCCTTCATTGCCAAAAATTCAGTTGCCTCAATTAGATATCCTAACAAGCTATGTTGATTCAGAAGATTATAAAATTCCATCCTTTCAGTTGACTGTACCAGAATATGTATTAACAGTTTCCCAATTCAGTCTTCCAAAGACGCTCTCTTTTGGTGATATGACTGTGGACCTTAATGTTATAGCCAATAAGATAGCTGACTTTGATCTGCCAACAATTACCATTCCTGAGCAGCAGATTGAAATCCCAGCTTTCAAGGCGGTTTTGCCTGCTGGAATTTACCTCCCAAAATTTGGAGCTTTAGCTGGTTCTCTGGCGATGGCTTCTCCACTTTACAGCACCACCTGGAAAATGGATTTCAAGAACAAAAAGAACTCCTTTGAGCATTCCATTGATTTCACTGCAATTTCACCACTGCAATTTCTGGAATATGATTTGGATGGTAAGATTATTCATGATTCCTTCAATGTTCTTATGTTATTTGGATGTTGAAAAAATAGCTTAGCTCCTAGCATGTATGAATGTCATTTCCTGCCTTCTGATAGCAGGAAATGACATTCATACCGCTATTCTTGTTCATTAACTGAAGCTGTCCCTGCCTAATTTGGATGGTCTTCTACAGTACTGTCTTCATCTTATCTCATACAGTACTGTCTTCATCTAATCTCAAGAGTCTCTTCCCCCATTACCCTCAACAAGGTATATAAGGAAAATAGGAGTTTGAATACTTTCCTTCCATGAACTTCCTTATATTTAAGATACATATATGTAGAAGAATGAATGCAGTTTGATACCAGTTTAACTGCCATGGCTCAATGCTATGGAAACATAGGAGTTGTAGTTTTACAACATCTTTACCATTCTCTGTGCAAAAAGTGGTGGTGTCTCTCCAAACTACAATTCCTAGGATTCCATAGCATTGAACCATGGTAGTTAGATTGGCATCAAACTGCATTAATTCTACAATGTGCCCTAAATTGCCTAAGGGTCCAAACCACTGTACTTCAGTAAAGTGGAGTACAAGATACCAAACCAATTGAACACAGGATGCCAATGGAAGAAAAGTGTTATGCTGCAAAAAAGAGAAGTGGGTTTCTCCTTTGTTATTTTGTTATAATAATACTTAGAATGCATATAGCATATTTTTTCACTAAATTATTTTTACCATCTGTGTTACCCTTACTATTACCTTATAGATCCCACATATGACAGCTTTAACTATCAAATGTGGTAAATTTTGTAGAGCAGAAACTAAAATGCTAGCAGAAAAGGCTTTGTATATTTTGTTAACCATCAATGAATTAACCATTTTACATTGGAAGGGTTATCATGGGAAAAAGGTGTCTCCACTGAATCTTTTTCACCAAACCCTGTTTCCACAACAAGCTAATGTTTTCAAAATCCAATTATCACAGGGACAGAAGGTGAGGTGAAATCTTCTGAACAGGAGCACAGACAGCAAAATAAGCAAGCATCACTGGGGTGTTAATCCTTCCCTATGCTTTCCAAAGCTATCTATCTATCTATCTATCTATCTATCTATCTATCTATCTACCTACCTACCTACCTACCAACCAACCCATCCATCCATCCATCCATCCATCCATCCATCCATCTGGTGTTACACTTAAAAATGTACCTGTTACAACTTACATACAAATTCAACTTAACTTAAGAACAAACTTACAGAGCCCATCTTGTTAATGACTTGAGGACTGTATGTATAGGACTCAATGAGAAAAAAGCATATAATACTTGGGTTCATACCACTGCTTACAAGTAGAACGTTTTGTGGTTAGCTTCTTCAGATGTCCTCTTTTAGAAGCTGCTACATAAATCCTGCTCTTTATGATTACTGGTTGAGAATGGTGGTGCTCCGGACCAAGATATTTGCAAAGTGCCAAGTTGGGAAGAGCTGTCTGTAAAGCATTGCATCTAATATCACCTGAGTATTTATTAAGTTTTGTCACTTATCTGCTGAATCATTCCTTTCCTTTGTACCACCCTTTACCTCCACCCAAGCTGTTGAAACATCAGGAATTGTTGAAAATCTTACATATGTCATGAAAAGGATGCTAGACATTATTCACTGTACTAGTATAGATAATCCTATTCCCTCCTACTCTTTTACTTTTGAAATGTAACTCCATCATACTGTTCTTTTTTGACCAAGAAAAATAGTGCAATGCAAGTAGTTTTGTTACCTTCTCTTGTTACTTCCACGCCCTGGTGTAGAAAGCATGAGGGTCTATATGTTGTAGTAAACCCTCCCTGCTTCCCAGTATGTCCCACCTCTCTTTCAGTCCTGATCTTGGCACTTTAAGGATGGAAACTAAGGACCTTATCACTAGAGGTTTGAATCCATGGGGCAATGTCAGGGAAAATATTACCCCGCGCCCCACATTGCCCTCCTTATACATTCCATGAGGGAAGCACCGCCGCCTGGCTTCCTTCCGTTCTTCTCCATGGAACATAGGAAGCCTCCCATGTCCTCAGAGAAGCGTCCTAGCACTCTGCCAGGACACTTCCTCGAAGGAACCCCATCAGAAGTAGCCTTATGTTGTGTGATGACATCCAGCAGACTCCTTCAAGGAAGTCTGATGAGGTAGTTAGTGGGAATTCAACTGAACAGAATATCCCCCACAATCAGGGATCCTGTGCAGTCAGGGTAGATGAGATCAGCCAAATTTGAACTGGGAGTTGCTGGTCCACATTTTGGGCTCTATATTACACTATTGCTCTACTATTAGTAGTCATAGTGGCAGTGGCAGCAACAAAAGTTTTAAAATTTGAGCAACTTATGGTAAAATCTGCTCCACAGAGTGTAGAGATACAAAAGGAGAATTTCGGTAAATTCATATCAGAAAGAAGTTAATATTTTCTTTCTCAAATCTTTTCTTTCTAGCTGTGACCACCTACTTATATCAAGGCAATTTTTATAAAGCAAGTGTTCAAGGCACCTTTGCGCATCGTGACCTGAGTGCTGAATACAAAGAAATTCTAATTGCACAAGGGCTAAGGTAAGGACTTTCTTTGTTAGCATGGCTACACATCGGATGGCAAGCGTTATGCCATAAATGGTGAACCCTGTTTAACTAACTATGCTATGGAATGGGTGCTTAGGATTGCATAGCCATCTGGTATGTTCCTAATGACAGAATGGAGCAAAGTTTTCCCTATGTGCCTCTGTGTATTTTGAGATTTGTAAATGAGACATATATCAGGTTCCACTAACAACCAAGATAAAACTGCAACATGATTGTTGATAGATATACCAGAATCTTAGAGCCACTTCTTAGGCGGTATCCACACTGCAGGATTGTAGTAGTTTGACACAATATTAACTGCCATTGTTCAATGCTTTGGTATTCTGGGATTTGTAGTTTTATGAGCTATCTCCCCTTCTCTGTCATATTGCTCTGATTCCATAACAAACCACAGATCCCAGGATCCATAAGATGAAGTCATGGTAATCAAAGTGGTGTGAAACTGCTGTAATGTTGCAATGCGTATGGTTTCCTATGAACACATGTGCATAGCTAATTCCTCCCTCCGACCAACTCCTCCCCAGACAACTGAAAGGGCAAGGATCAAACAAAGAAAGTCTAGGTTCTTGTGGGTTTTTTCGGGCTATAGGGCCATGTTCTAGAGGCATTTCTCCTGACATTTCGCCTGCATCTATGGCAAGCATCCTCAGAGGTAGTGAGGTCTGTTGGAATTAGGAGGATGCTTGCCATAGATGCAGGCGAAACGTCAGGAGAAATAACTCTAGAACATGGCCCTATAGCCCGAAAAAACCCACAAGAACCTAGTGATTCCAGCCATGAAAGCCTTCGACAATACAAAGAAAGTCTATTCATCCTCCAATCAGTGTGCAAAGAGAATGACATTCCCACTGCCCTCAAAGCAGTAACAAGGCTGCAACAAGACTGGTTCTGATTGTTGTAAGCTCATTTGCTGCTCAGAGTGAAATGAAAACATCCTGCTTCTTGCATCCTGGTTGGAAGCTGAATGGGATGACTTTTGTTCTTAAGGTGTGCTGGGGCAGGATTTATGTAGTCGTCCAGTAAAATGACACAACCTTGCTGAATTCAGAGCAATTACAAATCCTTAAATCTAGGTTATGAAGCCTCAACTGCAGTATTGTGCTCAATACCACTCAGGGTCTTTTTTTTAGTAGTGCTCCCTCTACCATAGTCTTTCTGCACAATTAAATTTTACCAGATTCTTTTCCTGCTATGACAATTTTCAAAACTTTTCTTTTTTTTTAGAAGACAGGTCAATCAATATTTTTTAAAAAATACAGTACTGTTCCATTATCCGGCAGAGACCAAAGGGGGTGCTAGACAGAGAAGGATAGTCCATTGTATTGGGGGGGGGGAGGGGGGAGTTGAAGGAGGAAAACAATTTCCCCAGGTTTTGCTGGTTATTCCCTCTCCACTTCCCATTTCATAAACAAGGATTGTTTCCATGACTGCAACATGGGTGGGGGGAATAATAGAAAAATAAGGGGAAATGATTTTACTTCTTCGCCCTCCCCCCAAAAAATGGACTATCCTTTTTTTTTCTAGCGCCCCCTTTTGGCCTCTGCCCAGATAATGAAACAGGACCAAAAATACTTTTCCCCTCACTAGTGACTTCTCCTGACTATGTTTAATCCCATCTTTGTTGAGAAGCCCTTTAGAAACTTCTCAACCAATCTCTAAGTAAATTAAATAAATATGTAAAATAACTTTTTTCCACAAAGTGGTAATAAGTCAGGCATGTGCAAAAGCCTCAGAAAAAAAATTCTATCTCTGCAAAAATAAAATACTGGTTGTTGTGAGTAGCTAATTCATATTGGTTAATTTTAGTGTTTCCTTGAAAAGGTAATTCCGAACATAAGACCAGTTAGAACTGTATGGGATTTGTCATAAAGGATTGTGTTTGATGGAATGAACTGGTGAAAATTTGGTGTGAATTCTTTTTCATTCAGCCAGCCTTGTCTCCATTTTAAAACAGCAGAACACTCAGTGAATGTTAAAAACAAAGTAAAACTGTCAAGATTTATACTTATATGTAAACAATATCAAAATAACAGGTAAAACATATGAACAAATACAAATGTTTGCCTTCCAAAAAGCTAAATTAGACTAAATTAAAGTTAGTGCCAGTCTATAATCTCAAGGGAGGGTGTTATAATGAAAAAGTCTATAATCTGATTGATCTGTGACTTCTTTAGAGTCCTAGAACACAAAGCATCTTTGGATATCACCAGCCCAACATTCACTGACGTTCAAGCGCGTTACCAGGGAAGTGACTCAAAAATTGCTGCATCAGTGTCTTCCTCATCAGCTGGAACCCTGGGCCTCCTCATTGACATGAATAGTGATATTTACAGGAGCAAGATCTTCTACCGATCTCAGGTAGGTCAGGCTGAAATCAGACTGTGTGCCTTTGATTAAATTATTATGGATTGGATCCAGATCAGGTTAGCTGGACTCCTGAAATAAATGGGACATGAGTCCAGGCCAAACTTGTCAGAATAATTTACTTAATCTGGACCCACTCACATGAACTGATCACCAGTCCTGTGATAATGTATTATGACTACTGGCTTATGTATTTCCCACACCATAGTTTTGGTGCTTAGTTCAAGTGTTTCTCCAAGCACTTGTGTTTTGGTGTCAACTCTTAAGCAATGTAATGAAGACAGAAAGGGCAATGAAGACAGAAAGTGCATGCACACTGTAGAATTAGTGGAGTTGACACCACTTTTACTGTGGTCCTGCAGTAAATCAGTATGGTAATATCAACTGGCATATATAACTTTTTAACCCTACCTATGTAATTTTTTTCTTTACTCTATAAGTCCCTTTCTACACTGCCATTTAAAATCCAGATTATCTCCTTGAACTGGGTTATATTATAGTGTTGACTCCTAGAATCCAGTCTAAAGCAGATAATGTGAATTATCTGCTTTGATAATCTGGATTAAATGGCAGTGTAGAAGGGGCCTCAAATGAGAGTTTGTGACTTGTCCATAGGTCAGCAAGGATTCAAACCACTACAACTTATTTGTTCTCACCTATTTTAAAACTATCAAATTAAATAAAAGGAGGCATGAATCACCCCTCTAGTGTGAAATTGAGGCCCCTTCTACACTGCCATATAATCCAGTTCAAAGTAGATAATCTAGATTTCATATTGCAGTGTAGAAGGGGCCTGAGATTATCCATCAGGTTGAATTGCAAGCATATATATAAACAACAGTCAAATGATACATGATTTTGGTTAGTGTCCTGTGTATTTATTTATCGTGTCAGAAGCTAATTGAGGATACAGTTATAATGTAATGAAAAATCACAACGTTTAAAACTTTTGATCAGAAGCTGACCACTTTGATTGCCTCTGGTGTTGCATTACTAGTGCCCTGTGTAATGCAATGAAACAAACGCAATAATAATAATAGTGCCCAATATTGGATTTTAAGAGTGTGGTGGCTTTGCCATATCATGCTTACATCTTTATTACTACTACAATTTAATGTCATAGTCCTTGCCCATGCAAAATCAGAACAAATAATGCCATGTAATAATATGTGAATGTCTTGTTCTTATAACAAAATAGAGAATGAGTATTTCCTTAAAAACATATTTCCATTTACAGTCAAACCCGGAGAATGATGTTGATGTCTTAAAAAGTGAGATATCATTCAAAAGTCCTGAACTGATCCAGCTCAAGGCCAACTGGAAAACAGATGGAGCAATGGACTTACTCCAAGGGTTTAAGGACAGAGTCCCTAAAATGACCAGTGCTTTATACAATGCTGTTGACAAATACCACAAGGAACATACAGGAATGGAGATGCGTGCTGTGGCTTTAAAGCTCAACGACAACCTGAGACACAGTATAGATTCAGCTTATGAAAACACTTTGAATGATATCAGTGAACTGCAACAACAGCTTCATGTGGTAACTGACCAGGCAACTGGGAAGTATGAAACTATGAGGAAAAGAGCCAAAAAGTTGTATTATGATGCTGCAGATCAAGCCAACCAGATTGACTACGAACAACTCAGAGCCAAAATTTTTGATGCCACAATGCAGACAATAAAAGAATACAATAAAAGGATAAGGCATCTTATCGATTCTGCCATTGAATTCCTGAAAGTTTCAAGATTCCAGGTGCCAGGAGTGGATGGGAAGCATACTGGTGAAGAACTTTTTGTGATGGCTACTGAAAAATTGAGCAGAGCTGTAGATGTCGGCATTGCAAAAGTACAAGAATATTTTGATGCTTTCATTGCATTCATCAATGAACTAGAGGTTAAAATACCAGCTTCCAGCCAGATCATTAAAGGTAGTACTATAGTTGATGAAATCAAAGGATTTCTAAATCATGTACGAAACAAAGTTGGTGGGTTATTTGCTGGGCTTCAGGAAATTGACTTTGCACAACATCTCAGAGACCTAAAAGAGGTCATTCAGCAAGTCTTCCAGAAAGTGGAAGAGCTGATCAGAAATTTACAAGCCCAAAATTATGAATATATCAGCGTTCAGGCAAAACAACTGTTCACAGAGGCTTTACAAGGAGTGAAGAACTTAGCAGAAGAGAGAAAAAACTGGACTCTTCGCATTGAAAACTTAATCCAAAGTATTGTAGAAACTTGTTCCAACAAAGGAGAAGAACTTCTGCAAAGTCTGAAAAATCTGCGGGAGGAATATTTTGATCCAAGCGTAGTTGGATGGTCTGTAAAATACTATGAAGTGGAAGAGAAAGTGATGGCTTGGCTGATGAGCTTGATCAATGCCGTGAGGGAGTTGCATAAGAAATATGTTTCTGGTTCAGCTGATTTTATTGTCCGCCTGGCAGATAAAGCACAAGAATTTGTGGACAACCATGAACAAATCACAGAGTTCTCCAGGTCTGCTCATGACAAAATTCTGTATTGGTCTCAGACTGCTAAGAAGAGTGCTGCTGAACAAAACATACAGGTCAAGGAAAAGCTACAGGAGGCATATGAACACCTTTCCTATGAGAGGCTCATTACTAACACCAAAAAATTGGTCGACCTGGTAATAGATAATTATGCTGCATTCCTCCAGGATCTCCAACAGCTCCTCCATCAGTTTGAGGAAGCAGCAGCTCATACCCTGAGGCCCTATATAATGGTTCGCCAAGGAGAACTCAGAATAGACATACCAAAACCATTTGACATGCCATCTGTTAACTCCTTTTATCAGCCTCCCCAGTTAAGAGAGGATGATCTCCACAAGAAATGAACTATTTCAGCACAGCATTGATCAAAGCTCAAATATATATATATATACAGACACACATATATATATACACATAAAAAGGAGAAGAGCTCCAGAGTTTCACTGAACTCCAGATTTGTGCTGGGCAACTGACCATTCAACAGATTATACAAGCGGTACATAAACTTGTACAATCCTAAGTAGGCAAGCTGATCGAGAAAAGCTTTTACAACACCATATTTAAAGCCAGCAATCCAACGAACATTGTATTTTTGGAATATCAAAAAGTTACCTATTTGCATTTGGTATTTGTACAATGAAAACGGAATAATCTGTGAGTTAGTATAATGCTCTTCATAAGCAATAAATGAATTCTTCATGACATATCAGTGTTCTTTATTAAAACCATGTAGGACATAGTTTATGATTCCAGTTTTTGTCATTGGAAGTCCTGAGCTAAATGAATACTACAGAATGAGAAAAAGCATCCATGATAAAGGTCAGAATAAGCTAAACAAAGTTAATTATCAATAACAAGAAAAAAAAACATAGGTGTACATAATTATTCAAGGAAGCAAGAGGAAAATATGCTAGATGTGCATTATGTGCAAAACAAAAAATGAACAGAGTGAGAGAAAGCACAGTGGTAGTCATTAGTCACATTAAATCTGTCTACAAGTAAAGTAGAGTGCTTATTTTTTCTGTCCTAAATATTCAATTTATCAATCAAGCTCCTTCATTGTAAAAACAATTTATTTTTCTTTATCAAATATGTTCGTATTTTCTGCACTTTGTTTTTATTTCTGGGTTGTGTAACACTTCCTTTTTGAGCCAATTCAAGGTCATCTCTTGTCTAGGCATGCTTAATCCAAGCTTGTCTGCTCCTTGTTCTAAGGGATGTTTTACTGGCTTTTCTTTACTATGACAGTGCTACATATCTAAGTAAAAGGGGCAAAAAAATCAACCAATACAGTATTTCAGAGGTCAGGAGCCCCCTTTGGGTAGCCCTGCATGAGGCCTCATCAAAATTGTCCCTAAGATTAAAATTTAAGTTTTTGCAAAACACCTGAGCATAATAATTTGTCTGGTATTATTATTTTTTGCTGTTAATCAACTATGTACATAACAGAGCTCAACGTAATGGGCCTCCTTTCCTCTCCCCTTCCCTTCCTGCTTCTATCAGAATAAACTCATTTTGCACTATTAGTAGAAATATTGTGTGAATGTGTCTTTTAATTAAATGATGAGATTCTGATTTTTTTCAGACTTTGTTCTCTTCAGAACTAAGGTTTCATTTAGTTAGCAGGACTTGCACATATAATTTAGCATTACATTTTTCAACACCCATACTATCAGGAGGAGGAGTACACCACAATTTATTTATTTGTTTTATTTGGTTTCCATCTTTCTTTTCCTGGTTTACATGCCAATAATCTGTGGAAGTGAATTTTAATTCTGCTTTCTACTCTCCTTCCATTCACAAAACATAAGGGGAGTCTCAAACCCAGGACTTCATCACAATACCTCACTATTCATGTGCTTAATAACAAGATCTATGAAGATAAATTTAGAAAAATTAGAAGGTTGTGCTAATAGATCAAGGATCACTGACAGACCAGGATCCGAACAGAATAGTGGCCTTGAGCAGAGCACTTCTGTACCTTACATTGTCACATCATCCACACATTGCACATGTATTGGGATAACTTTCCATTCGACCAACATTTCTAGCAGATTTCTTGGTTATCTTTCCAGGCCAGGAGTCTAGACTGACCTTCCACAGATACCTTTTAAGAAAACAGTCCTCATTTCTTGCTATCATAAAGACTTTACACTTACATATAAAGGAAGGCATGAATAGACTGGATGTAACACTTATGACCACATAACACAGGGCTTTTTTTTTTTAGCATCCTAGGATGCTTCCTTGCTGGTTTAGCAATGGTTGGTCATTGCATCATATGGCGCTTTCCTTGCAACACAGAAGCCTTCTCATGTTGTACTGACTCCAGTGGATTAAGTATGGATCTGCGCTGCTTTGGAGATGATACTCCCGTGTGACAAAGTGGCACATGGGGTGATAGACTTGCCCCTAATCCCTGCAGTTTCATCACAGAGGCTGGTAAAATGGCATGGGGGTAGTTCCCCATGTGATAAGGTCATTAGTGTTAGTAATTTAGCTCAAGCAAAACTATGTAAGTGTCTACTTGAAAGGAAGCCATGTTATCTTTCTGCTTTGCAAATTTATTATTATTATTATTATTATTATTATTATTTATAAACTTTATTTGTACCCTGCTATCATCTCCCCAAGAGACTCGATACGGCTTACATGAAGCCGAGCCCAACACAACAACAAAAGCAATAAAACATCAATACAAGCAATTAAAAAGCATAAACAATAAAATACACAACATTATCAAAAAAAAGCAACACATAATTAAAACAGTGGGCAGGCCAAATGTAGAGTTAAAATTGGAAATAATGCTGGGCCATAAACGAAAGGAGATACTAGTGTTTGTGCAGGGCATACAAGCAGACTCATGGAAATGTAAAGTGCTTTGGAGGACAAAGTGCTATGGGATTCATTATTCTGGGAAGGCACACTGGAACAGCCACGTCTTCAAGCTCCTCCTGAAGACTGCCAGGGTTGGGGCTTGTCTGATGTCTTTAGGGAGTAAGTTCCAGAGTCAAGGGGCCACCACCCAAAAGGCCCTCTCCCTCGTCCCCACCAAACATGCCTGCGATGCTGGTGGGATTGAGAGCAGGGCCAGGGCCTCTCCAGAAGATCGAAGGGATCGTGTGGCTTCATATACAGAGATGCAATCAGATGCGTTCATATACAGAGCTTTAATCCAAATCACACCATTCCAGACCTCTACACTCTCCTTTTCTCAGGCTCTTTTTGAAAGAACCAGCAAGAACTGGGTGCAGGCAGGTTTTTTTCAAAGCAATTTACAAATATAGTTAAATTCATTGAAGGCCCTGGATCAAAAATGACATCTATTATTGGAAAATGTTTGTTAAAAGCTAAGGAGCTGGCAGAGTAGCCAAGAGAATCTCAGCAACACCTAAACAGGCCAGCATTTCCTCAACTCTGTGCCCTCCCACCACACACACTTTCTGAGAAATGGGTTCTGAATTCTGCTTACAGAAGAATGTTGCCAACAGAATGTACCTGCTGAAGGAAAGAAGAGAAGTTATTTTTCCTGATTCCTCCTACCCCCTGAAACAAAAATGTTCCAGAGTAACATGGGAAATTATAGATCTGGATGGGGAAGGGCACTGGAAATTGTGCTAAATTTCATAATCTCTTGACTGCAGATATTTTTTCTTCATTATTGTGCGGGAGAATGAAATAAGCAAAGATTTACATTACCAGTTTCGGTTAGACCCCCAACACCATTGCTATACCATCTTTGACCATTAGCTGTCCACATCAACTGACAAAATAGTAATAATCACCATCCTCAAAGAGATGTCTTTTCTTCTATGACTCCTTCATGCATGGATAGTCTAATAACAAAGAAAATGTATATTGTTTTGGGAGATCAGGGGTGAGAGATCCATGGTCCTCTTTGTTTCAGTTGGATCTGTTCTCATTTCTCTCAGACCCCTTCTACCCTGCCATGTAATCCAGATTATCAAAGCAGATATATGAGTCTGCACTGCCATATAATCCAGTTCAAAGCAGATAATCCAGATTTTATAGAGCAGTGTAGAAGTGGCCTCAGAATGATTAGTGACCAGTAGAAGAAGTAGTCTATGAGCAACAAAAAATCAGTTTTTCATCTGTCTTACAGGTACAAACAAATTAAACAGAATGAATACTATGTGTGCAATCAAAGATCTCTCTCATCAAGTAGAGTAGTAGTGTTTTTATCACTCCTTCTCACCCCCTCCCTTTATATTCATTACCTCTCACATTTTCCAATTTAGCCTAGGTTAGCAAAAGCTGGTATGAGTAACCTTGCTTCCAGATAACATGACCTTGGACAAGAACTCAGAAACAGCAACTAGGAACAGCCTCTTTGCACACCTCCTGGGGTTCTAGTGAACTACAGATTGTAATCCAAAGAGAGAATTCATGCATTTAGCCTTTTGCCCCAATCTTAGTTGAAAGGCAACATATGAATAGCTAAATACAATCCTAAATTAAGTAGATAATAATAGTTGGATTCCTGTCCCAGCACCTAGAGAAGTAAAGGCTAGATGGAAATAGTGCAGACAATAGATCACCCATATCATATAATAATGTTTGTATTTGTTTCTTTGTCATATATCTCTCAAATTGACTTCAGTGGTCTCAATAAGGCTCTACTCCAGTTTATCTTCATACCACCAGCAGCAGCCCTAAGAGAGAATATCTGATCCCTGGTCACCGTGTGGATTTTATGGCTTGGTGGGAACGTGAAAATGGGTCTCCTTAGTGTGACACTCTCACCAGGATAACCCTTCTCCATCAAAGAATACGTTATAGTGGTTTGCAGCCTTTACTCACTGATGCTTACAAATCATTATCTGTGGTCTTATCTACTATTTCCCATGGTATCTCCAGAGTTTTTCCTTTACTTTCCATATTGTGCATTAGTCTGAAGACACCTTCCTGGAGAAGCCTTCTAAAGTGGATTTTCCCCACTGGTCAGATGGTGGCACTGTGTACAAAGTTCCACTGGGTCCATCTGAGCTCATTAAGATGTGTCTTGTACTATACGTTGTCCTGTTTTCATTTTCTGGTCTGATTTCCCCTTGGTTACCTTATTAGAAAATGTACCCCCTGATAATTCACACACACACACAGATTCTCTAACAAATGTTGCTAAGTGAGGGACTGCCACCTGTTAAGAATCTATGGTTTGGGGATTCACTGAAGTGTGCGGTTTTCCCACACTAGTATTTTAAAAGGTTATAGATCATGTGTGCATAATAGGCAGAACATTAGGTCACTTGTCTCACTTACAACAATAATCCATTTTGATATGGGTCAGGTTGACACAAAGAATCCACCCATACCAGGTCTATTGATGAAACTGATCCCCTTTCCCCTCAAACTAATGAAATTTTCAACTAATGGGTACTTAAGTTAATAAAGTGTGCCACACATCTGTTAGGAGTCATTTGTAAGAGAAACCTTTGGGAGTTCAGCTCTGAGATCACTGATATAACGTATGAATAGCATCCCATAGGGACACAGCGTGATATCAAATTAAGGAAAGCACCACAATAAATGTGTGAGAAATAGTGTAAGTGCATAAACAGTGAGCAATCGAGGGGGTGCCTTTATAATAACAATAGGAAAAAAGAGCAAGAAGCATGACTACTGCTTATTGTCCCAAGCTCCACTAAGGAATTCTTAGGTCGAATCCCTATTCCCCACTGAAACCAAGGGTGGCTGTGATGAATCCAGGAATTAATTTAAGGAAACCAGAAGGAATTGTCAGTAGAAAAGTTGTTCTAAGAACATCAGCATCATAAATAATAATAACATCAGCAATCTGGTTACTTCCCTTTATATGCTGACTGCATTTTTGTCATTTTGGCTTAGATCACTTCATAGTGAAGAGATAGTTCTAATAAAAATAAGCTCTTTAATAGCTGTCTTAACAGATAATCAAAATGTGCATGAACTGATAACAATATTTTAATTAATGATTTGTAAGCCACATTGAGGGCCCTTTTTAACAGACTATAAGGTATAATTACTCTTATCAACAAACAAATGAGTACCCATGCTGACTTACTTGAATTGTATTTGACCATATTGGAATTAGAAAGTGTGGTACTGTTCCATTATCCAGGTGGACTCCAGAATGGGGTCTAGACCAGTGGTTCTCAACCTGTGGGTCCCCAGATGTTTTGGCCTTCAACTCCCAGAAATCCTAACAGCTGGTAAACTGGCTGGGATTTCTGGGAGTTGTAGGCCAAAACACCGGGGACCCACAGGTTGAGAACCACTGGTCTAGACAGAAAAGGATAGTCCATTTTATTGCGGGGGGGGGGGGGGGGAGTTGAAGGAGGAAAACTATTTTCCCCGTTTTTGCTGGTTATTCCCTCCTCCCATTTCCCATATCATAAACAATGGTTGTTTCAACAATGAAAACATGGATGTGGGGAAATGGTTTAACTCCTTCAACCTTCTCTCCCCTCCCCCCCCCTAAAATGGACTACCTTCTCTGTCTATTGCCCCCTTGTGACCTCTGACCGGATAATGGAACAGTACCAACATTTCTTATTGCAAATTTGTTTTTCTCTCGCAACATTTCAAAATATCAGCCACACTAAAAGAGATGAGTTGGTAATATATTTTACCCATCTTTAGGGAAACACACTCAAACCCTACAGACTGAAAAATAGAGCACCTGGTCAAGGGGATTTTTTTTTCACATAGACCACTTGTAGTGAATCTTACCTAGTAGGCGGGAAAGGAAGCCTGGATAACAGTATGGCAAACCTCCATTTTGAGAGTTTAAGCAAGGGAAGCAGCCATCTTGAGTGAGGATAGTTAGAAGATAGGAGGAGTTTGAGGTCTCCTGGGATTGGCTAAAGCAGCTGGGAGGAGCCAAGTCCTAGGAGGGAAAAGATTTCAGCTTCTGTGGAGATAAGAACTGGGACCTGGTGGGAGAAGAAGTGTTTTTGAAACTAGGTTTTCAGGGAGAGTGTGTCTGTGCCAGTCAGGGCTGATTAGCTGACAGGAGAAAGGCCAGACAGCAACCTGATTTCTTGTGGGAGATAGCACAGGAGATTAGCTCTCTAGGCTGAGTTAGTTAGCAGGAAGAACTCTGGGAAGAGTTAGCTGATAACTCAGGGGACTACCTGGGATAGGTTAGTCAGAAACTCATTACTATTTCTCTGAAGTAGAGTGAGGGATTTTTGTTACTAGCAGCTAGATCTGTTTGATTAGCTCTGTATGTAACTAAGTGAAGAAACTTATTCCAGAAACCATCAAGCGTTTTGTACCTCTCAGAAGTAGTTAGTTGTCTATTTTTATAAATAAATATTTTTTCTATTTAACTTTCAAAAATGTCTCTATTGTTCCTCAATCTATCATTAATCCTTTGTGATAATTCCAGCATCTTTAACATCCTGATACCACAAAAAGGTTTCTTATCAAATAGTCATTCTGGGAGCTAGGGGAAGAGCAGTGTTGGCAGAAGTGGGAAAAATTTAGCTCAAAAACTCATTTTAAAAATCCTAAGGCAACTTGGGTTGGTGGCAGCTTTAAACCAAAAGAATACTAAAAGACAAGCAGTGTTCATTTTATCATTCGACATATCTATCTACGTCTCGCTACCAAATTGAAGGCACAGGGGTAGGACTTTTGAGGAAAAAGTGTATCTTTGGGGAAGATCCATCCTGCCTAGACATATTATCAATAAGCCTCCAGCCTCACATCACTGGTTGTGATATTTTTCTTCTTACTGGTGTCCAGTGGTGTGATATTACATACAACCCTTTACAGTGGTGTTCAGCTGTGGGATATTTGGTGATATATTGATTTAGTATAGATCGTGATCCTTTTATACCACTGCAGCTCCACCTAACTAAGATGCCTACCTAACGTAGTTTAGCCAACATACCTCATATTTCCTAATGATCTTTTATCATTGAATTAGATTGGTTTATTCTGGTCTTTGTGAGTAAGTAGGGACTTGAGTGATCAAACAGTGCAGACATGTTCAAACTATTCTAAATGTGCACGCCTAAAGTAATGCCCTTAGCCCGTTCTTAAAGGCAAGCTTCTGCTACTCTGCAGTCTTTAAATTCCAGTTCATGAAAGAATTTTCACCAAAACAATGCACTGTACAATAACATCCAGAAAATTGAATTCTCATTTTTAAAAACCTTTTCCTTACACTGGAAATATTCACTCTGCCCTGAAATTATCCTTCCTGTGCCACTGGAAAATTGAAAGGGGATCATCAGAGATATGTATATCTATATTTTTTGCAACAAACATCTGGGAATAAATAGGAATTAGCTTACACTGAAAAATATTTATAATACAGTCAACAGTCTATAATATGGATTCTGTATCCATGAATTTAACCACCTATGGCTTGATAAATATATATTTAAAAATAATCCCCCAAAAGCAAACTTTGGTGTTACCATTTTATACAAGGTACAGCTATTTACTGTGTTATTGTATATAATGGGACTTGAGATTGAAAGTTTTGTATCTGTGTGGTGTCCTTGAACCAAAGTCCAGCAGATACAAACAGCCCACTGTAATATAAACAAAAACCAATGGGAAATAGACATAATTTGTAGACAAGGAAAATGGTATGCTTATTATCATCATCTTCACCCCTATCAACATAAAGTTAAATATGTTGATTCCTTCCCACTTCTTTTCCTCTTGCAGACATATGTCTGTTATATTTACTCACATCTTGCCGCAGTGCAAAGTCTACAAAATTGTACATGTAAGTCTACAAAAATGCAGTCCCACATTCTCAGTGTGCCATCACTGAATAGGAAGCTCAAAGGAATGTCTGCTCTTTGAAGAATGTTCCTGGGTTGTAATATCACAAAAGGATATGAGATGAATCCAGCAGAGATGCATCGAAGAGAGAGAGAGGTTTCCCACTACATTGTCTGTTTTGCGTAATCATTGTTGTTGTGAGAGCCTGGGAATTCTCTGAAAAACAAAATAGAAATGGCCTCTAAGCCATTTTAATATCAGATGTGGCCAATTTATGTGGCCCACTTAGAGCAACATCAGCTGGTAGTTTAGGAAAGATTTATTTTAAACTGCCACTTTCTGAAATACACATTGAGTATGGCCACTGACCACGTTAGCTAAAGGAACTTGGAAGTTTTAATCCAAAAAATAACTTTCCCAAGCTCTGGATAATACATTTTTCCCCAAGCTAGGCATCAAGAGTGTCAAAGCAGCCATATATTGGGGTAGGGGAAGAAGAACTTAACCTCATATAGCTAATTAGAATCCCTATGTTGAGAGAAAGGTAGGATGCAAATATTTATTTATTTATTATTTACGGTATTTCTATACCACCTTTCTCAGACTGAAGGCAACTCAAGGCGGCTTAAAACTGGCAACAATTCGATGCCACACTAGTCATAAAACACAATTAGAAACATTTAACACACATTATAAAACCATGTAAAATCATTAAAAACATATATTCACCAGTGACATTCTGTTAACTCTTTTTCTGAAAGCATTGTCTAAGCCGTTCCATGTTCGCTCAGTCCTGGTTCCATATTCATCCATTACACTATGTTTCCAAAGGCTTGTTCAAAGAGCCAATTAAATGATGATAAAATAAAAAACAGCCAAGTCTAATTCAGAATATCTTGCCCACTAGTTTTCAGGAAGATGAAACTGGAGGGGAACCTACCGGTTCTGGGAGCAACACTAATTGAGTTGTCATTTTATTGTGTTCAACCTCTTCTTGGAACAACACCATATATTATCCTTCTTGGAACTATACCATGCTGTAAAATTGTGTTGTTCCAAGAAGAGTTTGAGCAAAGAAAAAAATAGAAAGAAAAATGTTTTTCTTTCTATTCCCTTCGCAATTGAAATCTTCAAATTTTTGTCCCACTACTCCCAGAATACCCTCATGAGTGTGTGTGGGGAAAAGGGGATCACACCAAGGAGGCTTTAGAGGAAGAGGAACCGGCAGATGCTGCCATTTTTCTACATGCCCTTATTGCTTACATGATCTTAAGGCTTTAGCTTCAAATTTGCTAATACTTAAATGATCACAATCATTTGCATATCTGAAGATCCTTATTGGATGCTTTTTATTTGTTTGTTTTTGTTGCGCTAAGCGTATTTCAGTCAAGTCCAATGCAGAAGACACAATAACATTGCACCCAGGCAAGAGGAAAAAGAACAGAAAAACTTTACTCTTATCAGCAGAGTTAAAACATAAACTTGCAATGTTACAAACAGTGCAACAAACTTACATAGTCTTTGTAAGCAATACAGAATAAGGCTTCTTTGTCTTCATCCAAATGCGAGAGCAGTAGAAATGGTTGAGCAAAATACCTGAGCAAAGGCTCCTCAGAGCAAAAGCTGAACTGTATTCTATAAAAACCATACAGTTATACCTCACCGGGTGTGATCCAAACTTACTAGTTGACCTACATTAGCAGCTGCACATAATAATGAACAGCATAAGGTTTTCTTTAGCACACACACATATTAGATCCTGTTATGACTTACTGTAACAGTTTTGGCATGTAACATGGTGGCTGAAAGATACTAATATTGTCTATTACTGACAAAAGAGATTTTTTTTAAAACAGTGAGGCAGCCTCCTTGAAGTCAGAAAAAAAAAAGATGGAGTTGTATGTTATCTTCAGACACTGAACTTCATATCTCCAGACAACTTCTCCCAACAGTTCCATGCATATGTTAAACAACATAGGGAACAAAAAGGAACCTGGGAGGAAATGACTGATCAATAATCAAGATATCAAACAGGAATCCTCCAGCACCACCATCTGGGTTCTCCTCTACAGAATGCTACTGGCGCTGTTTTTCAGGACTGGGATCCTGAGCAGCTCACAAATGTACTGCGCTGTTAGACAATGTGAAACCATTGGTTCCTTTGGTGGATGGTGTTAGGAAAACATTAGAGAACTGCTTGGCAATTGCACATGGATAGGCCTAGACCCAGTGGCAACTAGTGCAGATCCATTGAAGCAAGTTGAAGTGCACCACTAAGTGTTGACTCAAATTCTGCAGTTGGGTTTACTTTAGTTGGTAATAACAATTTGATTCTGCTCCTAATGATACATAGACAATTTTCTAGGATAACAAAGGGAAATGTGTCCAGTGCTGGATGTAGCACAGGGCTGGTTTGCAAGCAGATCTTACTGGAACACTTGTCCACCAGGTTTTTTTTTCCTCCTATGAGAGATTTCAGAAGTCCGTTAGTTCCTATTTCTCACACAGGGGCTGTCTCCCAGGGAGAGTGAAAAGGGATAATGGTGTATTGGAAAACAGCGACATTATTACTTTTGTAAAGGAAGGGATTTTGTAATAAACAGGGAATATTGAGAACAAATGGGAAATAAAAAAATAAAGACCTCGCCTGCAGTGTTGCTCCTTAACTGATTAATGAGACTTAAGGAATTCACCAATGGATTCTCCAAGCAACTGGGCATAGCTTCAATGGAATGCAGTCAAGGTTGCATTGTGTTAGGAAATTCCAGCTGTTTGGGAGCACCCAAGATTTGTAGCTTCAGTCCTGTGAGAGAAATTGGATGGGAGAAGCAGGGGAAGGGTGTTGCATTTCCAAGAATCACCTTTGACAGTAGCTTACTTTCAATGTGTTTCAACAAGATATGTGCAATTTTACTCAAGACAAATGTGAGAGCTAGCCTACTCCCCATCCCTCCAAATAAATGCTTACAAATTGTTGGAAGGAAGAGACTAGAGATTTAGGTTTCTGGTCTATAAGTTATTAAACTTTAACAGTCCAACAGCATGTTCTCAACTTTAGTCTCTAACAGTCATGTTAGACATTGGAGCTGGAAATGTCTTTTTTAGTCTTTTCTCCAGTGTCTAATAGAAAGTTTCTGTGTTCTCATATAACAACATATTCACTAAATACATACACTAAGCAAGTTAATCTAAAAGGGGAGGTTACAGGGGAGATTACTTGAAATGTTCATCTAGTAAGATCAATCCTTCTAGTACGTCCCATGTGGATCTAAAATAAGTGCCATTAAAATGTGTCATTAAATTAAGATTTTTCTTCTTTTTTTGGGAATATAAACAGTTCTCTAAACATTTTCTGATGAGGGTATGGACATCTGGTCTATCAACTATGGGCAAGTAGTCCACATATAGAGACCCACGTGGAGAATGGACAAAGCTTCAGTTTGTAATGAACATAGTTTAAGACTTAGGAACATTTAGGCTCAGATTTTTGTTGTTTATTAGTTCAGTCACTTCCGACTCTTCGTGACCTCATGGACCAGCTCACGCCAGAGCTCCCTGTCGGCCGCCACCACCCCCAGCTCCTTCAAGGTCAATCCAGTCACTTCAAGGATGCCATCCATTCATCTTGCCCTTGGTCGGTCCCTCTTCCTTTTTCCTTCCATTTTCCCCAACATCATTGTCTTCTCTAAGCTTTCCTGTCTCCTCATGATGTGGCCAAAGTACTTCAACTTTGTCTCAAGTATCTTTCCCTCCTATGAGCAGATACCATTTTTAAATTCCTTTAAAAACATTTTTTAAAAAATAGAAAAAGTAAAATGGAGTAAAAGGACAAATAGAGAAGGGAAGGAGATTGAGAAGAAAAATTGTGGAGGGGATGAATAGAGAAAAGGAGACATCATGTGGTAGACAAAAGGATGGGAAGATGACAGAAAAAGAAGGAAAAGAAATCAAGAAGGGAAATGGAGCAGGAAAAGAGAAGGGGAAGGATAGGAGGGAGGGGGAGATGAAAAGAGGAAGAGGACTGGGCTATCCAGCTTAGTTATGACAGATCTGATATTACTAGATGTAATTTGTCAGCATGACATGAGAGTCTAAGTTTAACATGCAAGTATCCACATCTTATAAATAATTCTGGAGAGATACCCTACAATACATATGGGGGAAATGGAATGTGCTAGAAAGAAAACTGTTATTCTGGCAAATATTATACCATAATTATATACAAAATACTTAAATCTTGAAATCTGGACAGTAGGCAGAAGTACTGGGGAAACTAATTACTTAAAACAAGGTGAGAAAATTATTTTTTTTAAAGAAACCCACAACCAAACCTCCCCCTTGTGGAGAGTTGATGGCCTGACATTGTTTTTCAACTTTTCAAATAACCATGAGAACAGCAGAACAATTAGAAGAATAAATATTTATTCTTACAAAAAAAGCATATTGAATAGATTTGTGCAAAGGAAGCAAATAATTATTAAGATCAAAATTGTCTAATGTTCTCCTGATGCCATTTCTAAAACAATTATGGAGTTTTGTTATTACTGTGCATGATATAATGTATTGGTTTGAATCTTGTTAAATGCTGTGTGGGCTCAATTTAATGGGACTATTATTGTTGGCATTCATAGTAGTGCTATTTCCATCAACAGTACTTCTGAGCCCTTCCATAACAGCAGCAACCATATGGAACTAAATCAATTGTTCTCTGTATTTTTAATGGTTTTGTACTAATAGCATATTTTTCCTATGATTTTGGACTGGAATATATCACTTCTTGCACATGCATTCTCTTCAGTTGTCTCCTTACCTGCCATCATTTAAGTTCTAGTTTAAAAATAAATAGTTTCTGGGAAGTCTTCCGTTGCTGCATGAGGATTGATGCGCATGACCTGTTGCATGTTAAGTGAATACACCAGCTCCCATGAATTTCAGGAAATTTTTGAATTCTAACATTTATGGCAACTTTGGAGGTTCTCTGTTATATGAACTTATGCCCATTATTATTGTTGTTAATCTATAAAAATAAATAATATAAATAAAATAAAATAAAATAAATAAAAATGTAATGTTTGTTTATAGGATTAACAGAACTCAAAAACCAGTGGGCCAAATGACACCAACTTTGGACAGCATACACCTAACAACTCAATGTATGTTCTTCACTCAAATATTTTTGATTTTGTCATTTGGGAGTTGTAGTTCCTGGGATTTATAGTTCACCTACAATCAAAGAGCATTCTGAACTCCACCAATTATGGCATATCTGGACCCATGTCACCAAGCTTCCCATTTGACACTATGGCCTCAGTTATGCTCTCAACTCTTCTCCAGAAACCTTCTGTCTCTGTTGCTTTCTCCCAAGTTTTCTAAGCCATAACTTTCAATCTGTCATAAATGTTACCCTGTTTAATTTACCCATTTCCTGTGATGTTCACCTCCACTTCCTTCTCCTTGGACTTCAGGGCTCAGACATACATACACCCAGGAGCTTTTCTTCTTCACTGATCACAGTGCTGTGCTCGTGCCTTGTCTTTCTGATTATATCCACCTTCTCTTCTGCTTCTTCTCTCCTATTAAGTATCCTACTTTCCTCCATCTCCTCCCAAGCTCATGGTCCTTACAGCAACTATTATCGGTTTGACACAGGAAAACAGTACCTGACTGTGACATGATCCATGGGTATGACCATCTCTTATCATGAAAATAGGTGCTTGTATTGAGAAGGCAGAGGTCAAGTTGAGCAAGGAGGCCCTAACTCTGTCACACAGTACTGTACTACTTCTTTCCCATAACTGCCAAGGCTGGCCTACAATGGTTTCTGTTAGGGTGGAAATGAATTAATGATCTAATTTCAACACTGGTGGCAAAACTCAGGAAGGCAGGTAATCTTGAAAAACAACCCCACTTTTCTCCTTTTCCCTCTATTGCTACAGAGACCTATATGTCCTTTGGTCTATCCTTATTCTCCATCTTTATTTTCATCTTTCCTGCCATTATTTAGAAACATTTCAACGACTGTCTCATCCTTACCCACTTGGAGATATTGCTATTTGGTATGAAAGTTCCATAAAACCACCCCAGTTTAGATGACTCTGACATTCTTTTCCAAATGGGATCTTTTAAGGCAGACCAGATTTATTTGTCTTTTCTGAGTAAGTTCACAACCTATTGAGGTAGCATGGACTGCCACCACAACAGTCAACTTACATTTCGGTTTTATTTATTTTTCCATTTATAACCAATGCTTTCTTCAAATGGCAGCTTATGACAAAAGTATGTGCAATAAAACCATAGAACAATTACAGCTTAAAGCCAACAAGAACCTTTAACATCCTTGAGTTTATACAAGCATGTGGAGTATAGAATCGCTTGCTAGAGACAGACAGGCGTTTATTTTATGTATATATTTGAATCTACATCCTGACTCATTCTAAGAATTAAAGCCAAGTATTAGCTACAATAGTCAACAGATCTTGAAACACCTGATCTGATTTAGAGTAATGTTTTAGGAGACATCTTAGAACTAGACGGGTGTTTGGGAGGGAGGAGGGATATAAACCTAAACCTTTGTTGAGATCAGTTATCTTAGTGTATTGTCAAAGGCTTTCATGGCCAGAATCACTGGGTTGTTGTAGGTTTTTTGGGCTATATAGCCATTTTCTCCTGATGGTTCACCTGCATCTATGGAGGGCATCCTCAGAGGTTGTGAGGCCTGAGGATGCCAGACCTCACAACCTCTGAGTATGCCTGCCATAGATGCAGGTGAAATGTCAGGAGAAAATGCTTCAAGAACATGGCCATATAGCCCAAAAAACCTACAACAACCCAGTTATCTTAGTGTAGCTAGAGAATCTGGTGAGAATTTGCCAAACCCTACAGATTTCCTCTTTTTTCTTCTGTTTTCCCATTTCAATAAATCATCTTTGTGAATAGCTAGTGCCCTTTTCACTTGGATAAGGGATACTTAATTTGTATCACAAATACTCTGTGATATGACCGATCACCATTGTTGCTATTGTTGCCATTGTTTACAGTCTTTATCCCCACCCCAATAAGCAACTGAGCTTTATAAATTAAATGAGGCAGACATGGGGAGGAGGAGGTCATGTCCATGTCCAGTACTCATATCCCAAATATTACAATACCTATTTAATGCTGCTTGTCATGAACAATAATAAAACAAGATTAAAATTAAATCTATGGAAGCAGAACAACTGTAGTTTCAACATCCCACCGAGATGTAATTAAGTATAATTGCCACCAGGCTTAAGTCACAAAGATCTAAAGAAATTCCATCCTGACAGGTACAGAACAACAAAGAGAACAGCTTGTTTGGCATGGAAGGGTACACGGGTATGAGGGGATATTTTGGCAAAGGTATGTATTTCAGGGATGAGGTCGGAAAAGCTAGTACAGTAAATACTGTCAAGAAACTGGCTAACTGAAATGGAAAATAAATGCCTTTTCTTTTCTCTCTACTTTCCTGTCTTGTTGCACCATTGAGATATCAGTCCCTGTGTTCTTCTCTTACTCCAGTGACTTCATGGACATTATCACACAAAGCTCTAAAATGGGTCTGGTGTTGAAAATCTGTCTTGCATTTCAGCTAGAGGGGGCCTTGGGGCAGGTGGCAGGAGGGAGGGATGCCTGGCTGGATGGTCAGACAAGGTAGAAGCCCCTCCGTCACATGGCTGGCCCATAGAGAGACAGACAGAGAACATCACATCAAGGTTTTAATGCGGGTAGCCCCGGTATTTTAAAGTAATTGGAATTCTCTGAAATATAGTTTAGGACAGAGCCTTTTAAGTTCCCTTCCATAGGGATCCTCACCTTCCCAGACTACATTTCCCAGAATTATGTTTGCTTCACAATACCAGGGTCGTTCGCATTAAAGCTGCCTTGTGTCTCCTCCTCCTTCTCCCTGAAAGTTGTGGTGGAGAAAAACCCATGTTCATTCTCTAAAGGGATTTTGAGATAAAAGGGGATTGCTGGGAGTTGAATCAGCCCTATGAGATAGGAAAAGTCGAAAGGCAGTAACTCCAAAGTTTACCATGTAGGTTTCCTATTATTGTTGTTATGATTATTTCAAAGGCTGGATGGGCATCTATTTGATTGATTGATTGTCGTGTCAGGAGTGATTCCTGGTGTGAGAGAATTGGCCATATGCAAGGACGTTGCCCAGGGGACGCCTGGATGATTTGATGTTTTTATCATCCTTGTGGGAGGCTTCTCTCATGTCCCCGCATGAGGAGCTGGAGCTGATAGAGGGAGCTCATCTGCCTTTCCCCGGATTCGAATCTGCGACCTGTCGGTCTTCAGTCCTGCTGGCACAGAGGTTTAACCCACTGCGTCACCGGGGGCTCCTGGGCATCTATTGGGATGTGGTTTGACTGAGCTTTTCCTGCCTGGCAGAAGACAATTGGACTGGATAGCCCCTGGGGTCTTTCAGTGAAATAGTACTGTTAAGTTTATGTTGATTAAAATTCACTAAAATTCAGTGGATATGCAAATCTTTCTGAAACTTGGGTGAATAGTGCCCTGATTAGGGTTGCAACACTGGAAATAGAAATCCAAAGAGATAGCTCTTGTAGTCTTTTTTTTTAAAAAAAAATGTTGTTCATAAAAACTTTAAAAGATTACCAAAATCAGTGAATGCGTGAAATGTTCTGAAATTTGGGAGGGGAGGTAACAGTGGTAAATGTGTTCTACAATCGTTGCAAGTTTCATCCTGATAGCTCTAAAAATAAGAGAGAAAGGAGCCCCAGAAGCTTCCCCATTTGCACAATTATATAATTAAAAAGTAGCCAAAATTTCATAATATCATTATAGTCATGAAGCAGACTACTTACAATATTTTAGTAACACTTTAGAAATGATTAGCCGCCACTGCCTAATTTAGTAATGAGTACTGAAACTTTTTTTTTCATTGCTCTGACAGGCCTAGTAAAAATATTGCCTTTAATTTGTTATCTTTGAGAGTAACGGGAATATAGTGATGTTGTTGTCATTTGAAAAATGATACTAACATATTAGTTTTTCTGTTGTTAAGTAAAGCTTCATGTTTCAAAAACATTATTTGAATGGATTCAAGATTATTTCAAAGGTTAATTGCTACCTGAAATTTAAAAAGCATTAAAGACATCTCTTTTCCAGTAGGTCTACCAAGTTGATTTTATGAATTAAAAATTGACATATTTAAATGTATGTATGCATAATTTAAATGTGTAATGTATTTTAATCTTATTTAGTGTTAATCTATATGTCTTAGGTGGTTTTAGTTTTATATTATATATTAATCTATGTTGCACCCTGCCTCAGTCCTTGGGGAGAAGTAGATAAGAAATAAAATTGTTGTTGTTGTTTCTTCTATTTTTTCCATTTTTTAAATCAAAGTGTGTAACATCATAAAGATATCAAAATCAGATATCAAAATTACATCTTCCAAATCATAATTTTCCAATGTCTATATGTATGTGTGGAAAGATAGACAATGAAGAAAGATGTCAGGAAGGGAATCAACTCATTTGATGTGTGTTGAAGGAAAAGGTTCTACAGATTCTGTGGACTGTTCAAAGATAAACTAGAACAAATCAAGCCTGAACTCTCCCTAGAAGCCAAGATGACTAAACTGAGGCTGTCATACTTTGGACATACAAGTACAAGATGATAATGCTTGGTAAAGTGATAGGGATTTTTTCCAACTAGATTTAAGCCTACATTATCACAATGCAGATGAGCTAAATGCTTTATGTAAGGATGGCATAGCCTATGAATATGAGCATGACCTTTATCTACGGTGTAGACAAGCCCTCTGGCATTGGTTTTTTAATTCACACATGTCTTCTGTTTGCTGAAATCAGGGCTGTTTTGGTTCTGGTTTTTATCATGCCATTACTATTTACTTCTGACTGTTTCAGCATTACATCAACGTTGTAACAGCCATGGCTTAGATCCTGCACTGGGGCCACCAGCCATGGTGCTCCGTATTCCTATTAAGAATGAATTGTAAAACAGATAATGAATGCAGCATGAAAGGCAGAAGGATTGGGAGCCACACTGGATGGTAACATGGGGATAATTCCTGTGTTGTGTGACCTGCCAATCTACATTTTCTTAAAACTGTAGGTAACTCTCTTAAAAGAAATCACAAGCTTAACCTTTAGTACACATAATAAAACAAAACAAACCCACAAGTGTGTGCTTTTACGGGTGTTGGCATAATAGGAAAGAAAAACGCCAATCACTGTTAAAGCTGCCAAAATGCATAAAACAAACAAGCTATTTTCCCCAAGGAAAGCTTTTCCTTTGAGCCAAATACCTCCATCAGTTAAATAAGAATAAATGGAAAAACATCTAATTGATAACAAAGTCATTTAACAAGCAGAGATCATAGAAACAAAGTTATATTCTCTTTCTCCTCCATCTTCTACTCCTTCACTATGCGGTCTCCAAACAGTGTTTTACTACTGATAAAAAAAATATCCATTGGCAAAACATGGGTGGGATGAATCTTAGAACCTCTTCATATAGCCCCTGGGGCCATGCCATTTCGTTGCCAGTTGCCAGCAAAAGGGAAGGCTTGTGGGGCACTTCATGGAGCCCTCCCTCCTTCCCCTATCTTATGGTGGGGACAAGACAAGGCATGTTGGTGTTCTGTCCTTATTCATCAGATGGGTGAAATGGCAGCAACGTGCATTGCCCCAACGTGCATTGCCCCATTTTCCCATATAGGGAAAAGGAGAGGAAAATGTGGGTAGCTCCATTGGAGCTACCCAAAAAACAATTTCCTCTCCGTCATGAAGGAGGAAGCGTCTTGTAATACTTCCCTTCCACTTCAGGAGGAATGAGGGTGGGTCCATGCCAGCATCATCTGATGATGCTCGGCAGGCCTAGTCAACAAATAGAAAAATCAGGCCAAAAAAAACCCTGTATGAAGCTGTCCTTATTGATTACTCTTTCCATAGGTCTCACCAAGACCACACATTCAACTTCCCCTGGATAAAAACACCTCTGAGAGAAACCCAGATTTCTCCCAAACCAGCTACTACCAAGCTGGAAGACTGATTAGAGCAGTGGTTCTCTATGAGTCCCCAGGTGTTTTGGCCTACAACTCCCAGAAATCCCAGCCAGTTTACCAACTGTTAGGATTTCTGGGAGTTGAAGACCAAAAACATCTGGCATCCCCAGGTTGAGAACAACTGGATTAGAGGGTATCAATTCCCAAACGACATGGCCCTGAAGTGGTTGAAAATCCTGAGACCATCCCTTAGGACAGTAAATTTTTCCTCATTTTGATTGTATAATCTGCACGGGCAGTTCCAGATCCCTATCCTTCACTAAATGGGTGCCCAAGATGTTCAATAAACTCATATCTCCCCACCCCAGTACCTGCATCCTAATTAAGATGCAGGTAATTGCCAAGTCCTCCATGACAAAAATGAGAAAAATGAAGGGGAGTGGGGTGGGATTCCTACCCAGCCCTGGAATGACCAGAAGACTTACAATGTGGAAGGTGATAAAGATGGATATGGGCTGATGAGTCCAAAGAGAAGAGGCAGCTGCCCTTAAATAGGCTGCCCTGGCTCGAATCCATCTTCCCATCACCCTGGGATGATTCCAGGATATCACATATGACCTCATTGCATTGCCCCAGAGTGTGGTGAGCCTCCACCACACTCTGGGGCAAAGAGTTTCACTGCTGAATGGCTCTCACAGTCAGGAAGTTCTTCCTCGTGTTCAGAAGGAATCTCCTTTTTTGTAGTTTGAAGCCATTGTTCTGCATCCTAGTCTCCAGGGCAGCAGAAAACAAGTTCGCTCCCTCCTCCCTATGACTTCCTGTCATGTATTTATTAGGCTTGGGTAACCACGGAAAAAATTGGTTCTAAACTCGTTTTGTTTTTAGGGGGCCCTTGCGTTTCGTTTTTTTTAATAATTCTGAAATTTTCAATTTAAAAATTTTGAAATATACGAAATTTCGTATAATTATGAATCGATTCGTTAATGGCGGACCCGATTGCGCAATATGCTAAAAAAACCTCCAAATGGGACAGGGAGAACTTCTGAAACTTCCCTCTCCCTCTGTTATTGACTGTTGGTGTGATAAAACAAACAACAACTATAAAACTTGCACCAGACATGCGAAAATAATTACGAAATAATTACGAAATAATTACGAAATAATTACGAAATAATTACGAAATAATTACAAAAAAATTACAAAATAATTACAAAATAAATTGAAAAAATTGTTTCAAATCTAATTTACTCCTCACACTATTCCTGCATGGCTCAATATTGGATCGTAAGCTAATTTAAATACAAATTAATAATGAATTACGAAATTAATGAACAAAACCGCCCAAGCCTAGTATTTATACATGGCTATCATGTCTCCTCTCAGCCTTCTCTTCTTCAGGCTAAACATGCCCAGCTCTTTAAGCCACTCCTCATAGGTCTTGTTTTCCAGACCCTTGATCATTTTAGTCACCCTTCTTTGGACACATTCCAGCTTGTCAATATCTCAAACTAGCATTACATTGAAAAACCTATGCAGTTTAACACCATTTTAACTGGCATAGCTTAATGGTATGGAATACTGGGCGTTGCAGTTTGGTGAGGCATTAGTCCCATTTGGCAGAGAAGGCTAAAGACCTCGTAAAATTACCATTCTTATGATTCCACAGGATTGAGCCATGGCAATTGAATTGCTGTCAAACTACATTAATTCTACAGTGTAGGGATGCATACATATCTGCATCCCTACACTTATCTTATTTATCAGACTCAGTTTGATCAGTACATTTATCCTTTCTCTGTATTTCAGCCCCAAGCTACAAAATGTGTTTCAAAAAGCATATAATAAATTACAAAGAAAGGGGCTTTTGAAAAAAAATTGAGTGGGAGAAAGCCGGTTGAGACCAGGCACACTCTCAAACACGGGCAAATGTTAAGCCTTGCTGACTGAGGCAGTTTCCAGCTTGCTTCTGCTAGTCTAGAATCTGAGGAATACCCTATTCACGACACAAGCTTTGCTTTTACAAGATCTGGCAAGACACAAGAGAGCCAGCAAGTCTTTAAAGTGGATACCCTCTGCATCTTTAGTATATGTTGTCATCGGTTGAGAAAGAAATACTAGTCAGTAGTTTTCAAATGAGCCTACTAAACCCAAGGGACTGACTTGAGTTTTTATAAGCTTCCAAGCAAGACGGATGATTCACTTCAGTTTGGTTTTCAGTATCCCCTCTCTGTGGCATAGCTTCATTTATGTTTAAACAAACTGTTTTTTCTCCCTTTTAATGAGTGCTGAGAGGCACAGAATGGCAATCAAAATCTCTATAACTCCAGTGTTCATAATTCTAAAGGGCAGGCACCCACATACGCAACACTGATTTTTTTTAAAGTCATGATTCTGGAGAGGAGGCTGTTCCCAAACCATAGAGTTCCTTCCTACAGAGTGCATCTACACATGTGGAATTAATGCAATTTGGCACCACTTTAACTGCTGTGGCTCAATGCTATGGAGTTGTTGTTTGGTGAGGTGACAGCATTCTTTGACAAGAAGGTTAAGGATCTTGTAAAACTACAGCTCCCATGATTACATAGCATTGAACCATAGCAGTTAAAGTGGTGTCAAACTGCATTAGCTCCACAGTACAGAAGGACTCCAAGTTGTCCCCTTCTCTGCTCCCTTTTCTGCCAGCAATCAATATCTTTTTGTTTATCTATGTCTTAATTATTAACCATTCACTGTAGGAGCATCTTTCAGTTATTCTGTGCTTTTATTTTTATCATTATTTTATGTTTTAAAGGAATGCTTTCAACATTTATTTATTTATTTATTTACATTTCTACCCCGCCCTTCTCTACCTCCGAGGGGGGACATAGAGCAGCTAACATTGAAAAACAATTCGATGCCGCAATAACATAACAACAATATAAAACCATAAATATACAATAGATTAAAACAATCATATTAATTATACAATCACATAGCCATTTCCATTATCATAACAATCAGATGGTCCAATTCAGTGTCCAAAGTGCCGTTGTGCCTGCTAGCCGAAAGCCTGGTTCTAAAACCATCATTTCAATTTTTTCCTAAAGAAAAGGAGGGAGGACACTGATCTAATCTCACTGGAGAGCGAATTCCACAAGCGGGGGTCACCACCGAGAAGGCCCTGTCCCTCATCCCCACTAGACGCGTTTGCGAAACCAGTGGGACCAAGAGCAGGGCCTCCCCAGATCAAGTTAAACATCCTCCAAAAAGTTGATCCTCCAAAAAGATCAAGTTAAACATCAGTTTTCCCCCCAATATAAACAATTGTATTTACTACCTTTTAAAAAAAGTAAGAAATCACTTAGCAAACTCCTCAAAAAAGTTCCTAGTTGAAATGAATCTTAAACTATGAGGTGGGACGTAGAGGGAGATATGTTTCTTTAATATATCTTTATCTTTTGTCAAGCCATGGCTCCTCCCTCTCCAGATTGAGACCTTCAGAGTCAACAAGTTTATCTACTTAACGATGGCTGAGTGTTGAGGCCTGTGAAGCCTCTGAGGATGAGGTTGAGGAGGGGGACCTTTTGGTGGGGCCTGATGTTTTTACTTTTGAGCTGGTTACTTCTTTGGGGTCTTGGAAAGTTTCCTTGAAGAATGAGAATTCTACAAGTAGATCTGCTGTTAGGGAAACTGAAAGTGATTCTCATGAGAATCTGCCAGGGATTGTCTTTGAAAGGAATGTGGAGGTGACAGTGACTCTGCCTACAACTCAACAATTACAGTTCCAAAGAGACAACTACGGTACATTTTTCTCAGAGGCTGTAAATTAAGCAAAGGGAACCCAGGTGTGAGAAAGTTGTCATGAGCAAGAATTAGAATTCTCAAGTGATCTACAACAATGTTCGTTGTGAGATCAATGTTGGATTTTCATGTGTCAAATCACCCGTTTTGGGAGCTCTGTGTTAAGAGTTCTTGTCATTGATTCTGTATCTTGCTTTCCTGTATAAAATCAGTGCCTCTCAATTGGATTACAGTATTTTGTTCAAGTTTTCAAGCCTTTGGATTATAGTTCTTGGTTTAAGTTTTGAAACTCTTGCATTACAGTTTCTTGTTTTTACCTTTTGGGATTTTAGGATTTATGTTCAGAGTTGATCAATGTGAGTTATGAGTTGTTATGCTCATTAATATCAAGCTTGTGGGTGTTACTTTGAAAATGCCTTTAAAGTCTGGATTTTGAATGTACCTTGCTGATTACCTATTCTGATTATTCTGATTATTTTGGAATGATTTTTAGATTATTGCTTATTCATTTTTGAACCTGCTTTTCTATTATATATTCTTTTATTAATAAACTTATTACTTATTGTTGAGTACCTTTGAACAGTGTGTTGTTTGGGTGAAAAGAAGTCACGCAGGTGGCTGGGCTACAACACTGGGTAATTATGGACTCACAGAAGGAAAGGCTAAAACAAAATACAAATACATTATCCTTTTGAAAGGGTGCCAAGCCTCTGATCATCCAAGAGTATCACCCTTTGTCCTTTGGGTCTTGCACCTTTGTCTTCATGGAACTGGACACTTAAATCAAACAAGAAATCATCTGAACACCCACGTCATCATCTCCTTCAGTTTCATGCCCTCCACAGGGGTGTCTCTGTAATGAATTGGACCTCTAAACCAGCCAACAATCAGCCGTTCTTCTTCTTGCCATAGGGATTTCCTCCTCCTGCCTGTGATATCAGACAAACCTCCAGCCAATCTCTGTGTGAATCCTTACCAGCTCATTTTTCAGCCAATCAGGAGGAGGTGCGGGAAGTCTGAATATTCATTGGAAGTGTATAAAATGCATTTTATTTTTCTATAGAGTTATGCTTGTACATTTTGAATGGTTTCATGGTATTGTGTCCCTTTTGGATAAGCTGCAATAAACCTCTGTGGTTTGCCACAGAGTGCTTGTTCCCTGTCCTGGCTGATCTGGTTTAGCGGCACTGACCTTGTCCTAGCTGAAATCACTTCAAAAAGGACACTAAACACTTTCTCTTTGTATGGCTCTTACTACATAAATTGAAAAGCACTGTAGGCAACTAAACCTGGATGGAGAACACCAATAAGCACAGGTGTATGGATAGGTGAGCATTTCACTTTGTTCTGGTTAAGAATTGCCAAAACGTCAGCTCCTTTTTGGGAAATGTACCATATTCAGAACAGAAAGAATGAAGACTTGGAAAAGATAGCTGTGTAATAATTATTACATTTCCCACCTCTACTCAGAAATCAATGGTGTTTGAGATTTCACTAGATCAGGTGTGCACTTGTGTGTTATGGGAAAAAGGAGGTATAAGTCTTTGTGGGATAGCCAGTTAGCTCATGGGCTTTTAATCCAGTAAAGCAAAACTTTATAGGCCTGATGACTAATAAATACATGTGTTAAGCCTGTGGGTAGCCAGAGATGCAGTTGCGGAGGGAACAGTTCATGGCCACAAGGAGACCCATCAAGAAAGGTCAGTGGTTTATATCCAGGGCTGTTAGAAGTCTTTCCAAAGCAGTAGGTTACGTTCTGGTCCTGTTAGGAGTGTTTGCTTTTTCACACAAGCAAAATGTGGTTCACCTCAAGGGAAAAAGAAAACAGATCATTTGATTTCTCACAGTAAGCCTGCATACCATGTCACTGTAATTGTGAAGGAATCATGGAAATACATCAGGGGTAAAAGGCGTTTCAGTCCAGCCAAACTTTCTTTGCAGCAATCCCCTAGGAAGCTAAGAATCAAGCCCCACAGAGCTTAATAAAAACTTAAAGGGGGGGGGGGTATACCAACACATGCACAAATGTGAAAAGATTAATTAAAGCAAGGGCCCCCTTCCAATAAGCCTGTAATGACTCTGTGAAATGTCTTTTCAGCACCACAATGCACATTTTCTGTTTTGTTTCATAGCAAAATCATTAGATGCAAGCACTGCCTTTGAAATGGAAAGAAAGCCACTGATGAATGTTACACTGTGGACTGAAGGTTGCCAAGACTAACAGATTGCTGTTTAAAGACTCTGGGAGTGAAATCCCTGTTGAAGAACAAAGCTTGAAGGGTAATTAGGCACAAAGTTAACAAAACGGTGTGCTACTCATTTGGTGAAATTGCCTGTTTTTGCTATGTGTTTCAAAAGATTGTCCTTGAGAGATTCGTCTGGCTTCTCCTTTCCCCTTTTAAAATACATTTGTCCAAGAAAATTTATTATCACCAATGTGGTGTAGTAGTTAGTTACATTGTGAGACTGTAACTTAAAACATCTAGGTTGAAGTCGATACTAAGACATGGCATTGACTGTGTGACCTTGAGTTAGTCATTCATTCGGACTTACCTCACAGAGCAGTATCAGGATAAATAAGGACAAGGAGGAGATGATTCATGTTGGTCAGCTCATTAGATAGTAAGCATCAATCAATCTATATAAATAAAAATGTAATGTTCGTTTGTGGGATTAACATAACTCAAAAAGCATTGGATGACCAAATTTGGACAGAGTAAACTTATCAAGCTAACAAGTGACCATCCCTCATAAAGACACTGAAAAACACAGCAGAAGAGAATTAAAAAGCCAAACAACAAAAGTTACATTACATTGCATGTGTAAAACCATATATATATATATATATATATATATATATATATATATATAATTACCTAGGGCCGAGTCTGGCTGTGGGTTATCTGATGGCGCTTGGCAGGCCCCATCCAATCCACAGATAAAAGCAGCAAAATGGGGCTATTTTGCCCCATGTGAAGAGGTCCTTGGTGTAGCCATGGGAATGAAATTTATTCCTTTATTTAATTTTTAAAAGGTTGGAATTATGGATGAATAAGAAGAAAGGGTTAACTTTTTGCTTTTTAGCAGAGAGAAATACATCTCATGACAAACCCACAATTGACATCACCATTGCCACATTACAGAAATCATTTTGGAAAATGTTTTGCAGGTGCATTCAGAAGGATTTTATCATTTTCATAAAGTACAATTCCAACACACCTTGAAAATTGGTTTCCGATGAGTTTATTCTGAGGCCATATAGTAGTAAGTTTTTTCATTTGTGTCTAGAGGGTCTCCAACGTGCCTTACAGCTTCATGCAGTTATGTCCTAAGTTTTCATTATATATAATGTTTTATTGTAAACACAGGTAGAATAACATCAAAATCAGTCACCATTTCAAAATACATACAGAATGTTTTTCTCTTAATATTCTTAACACTGCTGATTCCACCTTTATCTCCCACTTGTGTCTATCAATATTACTCCCCTCCCATCCCCCTCTCGACCCACCCGCCAGGAACAGTACTTTTCTTCCTTCAGATATTACTTTAAATGATCAGTCATGGAGAGTTCTTTATATTTTCCTTTTCCTTTGACCTTATCTACCAATCTTCCCCATTTCGGATCCCAGTTTTTCTTGATTCAGAGTGATGTATATTTGGTTCTCCTTTCAAGGATGTAATTCTGGAGCATGAAGTCTGCTAGATATCTGAACCATTTTTAACTTCCCATTTTTGATGCTCTTTCCAACCCAAGGCCACAGTTGCTTGGGCGGTGACTGTCATGTATTTTATAATTTCTTCCCAATCCTTAATGTTTTCATTCTTGACTAGTTTTTGAGTGAAAAATTCTTTTTCTTCAACACCAATTAGTTCTTGTAAGGGATTGGCTTAACCTCCGGTCTTCTAGCAAAACTGAATTACTGTGTCATGAAATGATGCATATCTAAAAGGTGTGTCATCGACATGAAATGTTTGGAAAGCTCTGCCCTAGTCCAACACTCAAGCCACTACATCACACTTGTTCTCTGAAAACAGGCTTCTCCATTTACTTTTCATGCTATCCAACAAGAAGCTGTAATGCTCACAAAGATTAGCCTTAAAGACACCAACAAGGAATCTTGTGTTGCCTTACGACTAAAAGATGTAGTTCAGCATGAGCATAATATTGGGACTGATCTTCACAACAGGGATGATCAACTTCACTAGGTCTAGAGAACAATGTGGTTAGCCAAATCTAGGGTAATTACATTGACTTTGTTGTAGAATGATGCATCTACACAACATTAAATTTCACAAAGTTCATGGACGTAACAACAGAATAGAGACTGTGGGCTATATGGCATAGTGATTTGAGTCTTGGACTGTGGGAGAGCAGAATAAACTCCTTGTTCATCCCTGAAAACACATTGCATGGTCAAGTCTCTTGTTGAAAGGCAATACCATTGAAAGGCAATACCAAAACCCCAATGAATAAATCTTGGTGTGAAAACCCTATAATGGGAGTAGTGAAAGTCAGAGTTGACTTGAAGCCCCATATAAATGATATCAGCTTCCAAAAATGCTGTAAAACCCCAAATCAAAGATAGAAATGGCAGGAAGTCCCCTTCTGATTTTTTAATGGACCTTTTCCAATATTAAACAAAGCAGAAGGTTTCTGTACTCTAATTAAAAAGGTGACTCACTGTTTCTGAAGGCTTCCAGGACAGACAATTCAATTTTCCAATTTTTCCCCAGAAAAGGATTGGAGTTTTAGTCTCATTTTTTCTTATTTTCCTTTTTGTTTTCTCTCAAAATATTTAAGGATTATATGCAACTCAAGGTGTATACTTGGCCTGGCCCCATTTTAGAGGCATGTCACTTACCAAGGAACCTTTGCTGTCCTTTCTAATACTGCAATTGAGTTAATTGCAATTACGAGGCACTGTGCTGGAAAGAATGTCAAATATCGCTTTTCATATGAAGGCCAGTCAACATGCTTGAGCTTCTATGAGTTTTCAAAGCCATTTTATTTTCTATTTTGTTCAAAAACCATAATATGTGCCTGATTAAAAGATTAAATAAATTTAAAAACCAGAATATTCTATAGTGTGTAAGCAAGGGTGCATGCATCACCAAAGGAAATTGTACCACATGGAAAGTGAAATGCTCCAGTGGCCATGTTTATTCAACCAGCAGAGCTTAATGACCATCTTTGTTTTTCTTAGTATTGCTAAGGCTTATGTATGTGGCCTGGAAACATTTGCACAACTTTGTACGGGTGCTGTCTGATTTCGGAATGTGTTGTGGTTTCGTCAGCTTGACATGCCTGTGGAAAAACAAAACCAAGGCTGTTAGTGCTGCAGCTAAGCTTGCTACCAATTTGAAAATAACAACATAAAATGAGAAACGCATGTATCAGAAATTCAATTCATCGTCATTTCCCAGTAATGATAGCTTTGTTTTAGTAAGCAGGAGAAAATCTGGGAGTAAGATACAGAACAACTTATTTGCCAAGGGGGAAAGGATTTGTAAAGGGCACAATTACGCATGATGTGCTTAAGGAAGTCAGTGCCAATTCATCACCATATTTTAATCTCTCTGTATAAGATGCCTAACTCTCTTCTCCCCTACCTGTTGGGAAAATATGGTGTATAGGATGAATAGCATTTCTTCTATGCATTAATAAATTGAGGGTTCGGTGGACAAGTATCTTAAATTTGTAAGACCTTAGTTATAAAGGAGAATCAGCAAAGTATCACAGAACAATTGGATATATAATGCAGAACTGTTTATTCACTTGCTACTATCATGCAGCAACCAGTAATAAAGACATCACACCAGCACCGAGGATAGTTCTATGTGAACAACTTAACTTCCTCCAATAACTCCAAAGTATGCATGTGTGTGTATCTATATAAATAAAAATGCAATGTTAATTTGTGGGATTAACATAACTCAAAAACCACTGGGCGAATTGAGACCAAATTTGGACACAATACACGTATCAGACCAGTGGTTCTCAACCTGGGGTCCCCAGATGTTTTTGGCCTTCAACTTCCAGAAATCCTAACAGCTGATAAACTGGCTGGGATTTCTGGGAGTTGTAGGCCAAAAACATCTGGGGACCCCAGGTTGAGAACCACTGTATCAGGCCAACAAGTGACCATAAAAATACTGAAAAACATAGCAGGGGAGACTTAAAAAGCCAAAAAAACAAAAATTACATTAAAACACATGAACAAAACCACATATATACACATATACACAAATATATACACACAAAAAACACATATACACAGACTGGGCCACAGCAATGCATGGCAGGGGACAGCTAGTCACTCATAAAAATACTGAAAAACACAGCAGGAGAGACTTAAAAAGCCAACAAACAAAAAATACATTACAACGCACGCACAAAACCACACATATATATGCAAACACACATATATACACACATACACAAATATATACATACACAAAGCACGTATACACAGACTGGGCCACAGCAATGCATGGCAGGGGACGGCATGCACACACACACACACACACACACACACACACACACACACACACACACATATATATATATATATATATATATATATATATATATATATGAATGAAACCAGACTACCTCTCTTAGGCTTACCCCATCTGGCAAAGTGTGATATCTTAAAAGGAAAGACCTTTGATATGGACCCTTAGCTTCCTCTCTTTTCTCAAGAACTCAGGCTGGATAT
The DNA here is from genome assembly GCF_037176765.1 of Anolis sagrei. Classification (NCBI taxonomy): domain Eukaryota; kingdom Metazoa; phylum Chordata; class Lepidosauria; order Squamata; family Anolidae; genus Anolis; species Anolis sagrei. Next base: position 136,758,966 of record NC_090021.1, on the reverse strand, counting down.
ACTGGTGGATAAACTGTCTATGTCTGGACATCGTAGACTCTTAGAGAGAATGCACGCTGTCCCAGTGCTGGACTTAAGCTCAGAGACTGCCACTGTTGATCTGGAACCAAAGGTTTCAGGTTTGGGGGATCTTTGACTGTTTAGTATGTCAGGCCATGAACAAACTTGCTATCTAATGTTGTTTGGCCATGGTACTTCATCTATTGGTACCACTGCTTCCTCAACCTTTGAGCCTATATTTAGATTGGACTCCTGAGCTCAAATAATTACTTGTATGTTTGTTGAAGTAAGTTATACATGCATTTCTGTCCGTATCTCCTTTCCTATCCTTGATATTTCTGTATTCTCCATCACATTGATTTTGCATGAAATTATTACATTAGATATATTAAAAATATGGGCGATTCATGCAATAGGAAGAAAGAAGGAATTCTGTATGAATGTCTCCAACCCAAGGGACAGGAAGTCACTAAATTAGGAGCAGTGGGAGGAAGGGAGAGCATAACCAAACACGAACATTGTATAGATGTTAGGAAGAATTGTATTGGTTCATGTGTATATACATGTACATAGATTTGTTTCACTATTTTTTTTAATGAAAATGTAAATTGAAAATTTTAAAAATATTAATCAAAAGTATAGGTGATTCCAAATAGGATTAAAAAACGAATTTAATTTAAATCATTATGGTTACACATGAAGCTACAAGGACTTGAGCAATAAAGAACACCTGGCCTCAAAGGAAATCGTTAGTTTTTGCCCATTGTAGATACTTGTAAAATAAATAAATAAATAAATAACAGAATGAACAATATTAATAAAACAGAGAGAATCATTTTGTCTCCATTCATTCTCCATAGTGTCAAGTAGAAATAATGTATTTAAAAGAACTGAAAGAAGGACATTAAGGCCTTAAATTGTAATGATCTGAAACTTAGAAATTATATATAAACACCTTGTCAGCACTATAACAGAAAATATCAAAGAATTCAGATTAAACTGTGAGAGTGCAAGTCTTTTCAAAACTGCTATACCTGTGTATGGCGAGGTCTTCTTGTGAGAGACCAAATTCAGGTGACATTCAAGAACCCCCCATTTCAAACCCACACCAAGACTTTCAATCTGCCACTATCTGTAAACTAAAAAAGAGATGTTTGACAGCTTAAATTCACACAGCACCTCTCCATAAATAAAGCAATTGGAAAGTGCCAGTCATTGTCTCTGGTTTCATGTCAGAGCAGTCAGTAAGCAAAGCTGAATTCAGCTCTTCTCTTTCTGCAGCACATCACATTGGCATTTTCTTTCTATGGCCATTTTGGAGACCCTTCCTGGCTTTGTCTCACCTATAACTGACAACCAGACCTACTGATCCATCCAAATTGCTTCAGATCATGATGTTCTGTTCCTGAACCAAGTGAGCCTGTCTGGTTCTCTTCACAGCTGGTGCAAATCAGTTCACCTCACTTCATTGTTCAAGATTCAGCCAAACCATATACAAAGCCATAATAAAAATGTTCTTTTAACCCTTGTCCTACAAGATGGGATGTTTTGGAACCCCAGAAGCATACATTGTCAAAGTATTCACTCAGAACTAAATCTGTAATGTGTAGATATTTCATAGTATTTTCATATCTTATGGCAAAATGTTTTTCCTTGGATTCAGCTATCTGCCACTTACAGTTTTGCTTTTACAAAACAAAGAAATAAAAGTGTTGGAACATTAGATTTTGTTTAATTTTTCCATATCATCAACAAAGAAACCCCTGAATATGTTTCCTGGATTTTGAGATATTAGATTTTGCCCTAACAAGGGAATCCTAAGAAAGAAGGAAATAAGGACTAGAACTTAATGAGGCTTCCACCTCCAGTACAGGTTAAAGTTTTTCCCTGAAACTATTTTTATAACCCCTAAAGCACGTTTTTTAGATGTAAAAGTACAGAGACATCTTGAGAAATGCAACATTGTCTAAGAAAACGGCTTGTGGCTTCACAGTACAGAGATATCCTAGATCCTTGGATGATCTTTGCCTTCATGGAGATCCCTCCATTCCACATGCCCCATGGTAATCAGAAAGTGGCAACAGGAGCAGGACTGTGAAATCTGGAAGCTCCTCGTCTTTGATTGGCCTACGGGTGGTAGAGATGGATTCAGTTCTTCTAACCCACCACCATGTCTTACCTTTGGAAGACAATCATACCCAGATACAAGTGATAGCCTATGATGACTATATGAAATGTTGCAGGAGACATCCATTTTGAAATCCATTTTGAAATCCTTCGTATATGAGGGTTGAGTGAAAAGTAATGCCTCCACCTTTGTTACTTGGGTTTGGATGGGAATATTTTAATAAATGAAACACAGAAATAATCCTCATAATGTGCTCTTTAACTACCACTATTCACTTCTCTACATAATCACCAGACAATTGGATACATGAAGCCATCATGGAAGAAGTCGACATTCTGTTTCCGCAACCAGAGTCTCACAGTTCTCTCAGAAGCATAATGATGTCCCCACAGATCTTCTTTCATTATCAGGAACAGATGAAAGTCAGACAGTGCTAAATCTGGACTGTATGGAGGATGTCGTACAGTGGTGAGATCCAGTCTCTGACCCACACGTTCTTGTGAAATGCCGATTATGCTTGAAATTTCTCTCTGAGTGATACGACGATTGTCCCGAATCAGTCTGTCAACCTTTTGCTTGTGAAACTCAGTGGTTGCTGTCACAGGACATCCAACTCTTTGTTTGTCACACAAATCAGATGTTCCCACCTCAACATCTTTAAACTTACTTGCCCAATGACGCACAGTACTCACATCAACACAACCACCATAAGCAGCTTTTATTCTCTGATGAATCTCATTTGGGGTGACACTTTCTGCTGTCAAGAATTCAATGACTGCATGTTACTTAAGTCGCATTGGCTGACTGACTGCGTAGGTTCCATACTTCACACTTTAACAACACATGAAGGAAATTGTAGTTCATCCTGCATCAAGTCAGAGCACTGTGACTCCCAATGACAATGGACCTAAACCACATTTGGCACACAGAACCCCTGTGACCAAAGAAAAATACTGGAGAGATTTGGAGGGAATTCACCTTGATTTATAGCCATCGTAGTAGGTACTGGGATTTATAGTTCACCTGCAATCAAAGAGCACTGTGGACCCCACCAAAGATGGTCATGGACCTATGTAACTTGGCACACAGAATCCCCATGACCAACAATAAATACAGGAGGGCTTGGGTGGAAATTCACCTTGATTTATAGGGATTATAGTTCAACTTCATCCAGAGAGTACTATGAATGTAAACACGATGGATCTGCACCAAATTTGGCACACATACCTGATATGCCAAAATTTGAATACTGGTGGGTTTGGGATGGAATTGGCCTTGACACTTTTTAGTTATAGGTACTGGGATTTATAGTTCACCTGCACTCAAAGAGCACTGTGCACCCTACCGATGATGGACCTGGACCTAACTTGGCACACAGAAACCTCATGACCAACTGAATGTACTGGTGCGATTTAAACAGACTGGCCCACCATAGTAGGAGTTGTAATTCATTCTGCAGCTGGAGAGCGTAATGAACTCCACCGAGGAAATTTGCCCAACATGACAAACTAAGTTTCAGGGGGTTAACCTGGCATGATGTGAGTTATAGTACACCCAGAACTTTATGCATTTTGTAAAATAAAAAATACATCTTCTAATAACTCGGGCAATGCCGAGTACCCAAACTAGTAGTTTACAAAAGCAGAATAACTAGTTAATGGATTATTGTACAACCATGGAATATATGCCAGCTCATAAATTACTCCCAAGGTTTCTGAGTTAACTATGGTACAGCATGTGGAAATATTATTATTAGTCGGAAAGAGGACAGGATATCCCAGTACATGTATTAAATCACTCACATATTTCTAAGAATTGATGCTCAGTAGGTTTTATAATTTTTTGTTCTACAGGGTTGCATTGATTAGATTTGGTTGTTTCACTCCTGACTACAGTAGTTATGTTTCTTTCAGCACTAATCCAACCACAAACTCCCCCAGAAGGCTGTCTTTGATTTCAGTGGTATCAAACCCTGAGTCAACAAGGGTGGTTGTTGATAAAAAACAAACAGTCTTAGATGTTGCCATGGATCTTTCCCATTCCAATGGCAAAGGATTATGTCAAAGGATATCTACTGAACAGCCACCACACAAAAATATACAAGCTTGGAATCCATTACATGCAAAAATTAACAGTCTAGGAAAAAATATTCATTGACAGGCTTGGCTTTGCTCAAGAGATAGACTTTTTGAAATAAAAATATTTTGTGGTTAGGACTATGAAATATGTAGACATTTGCACACTTTATTTGGTTGGGAATACATGACTGTTAACAATTCTTGGTGAAAGGGCCTTCTATTTCTCTCTCTCTTTGTTTTAGTTTTGCTTTTGGGTTCTGTATGCTTTCATCTTATACATTTGTAAAAGCTGAAAGACATCAAGGTTGGTAATTTGTGTTTTGTAATAGCTTCAGTCTAAAGTGCAGGAAGAATTTCCTTGCTATACTGGCATTCTTTATTTATTTTCTGCATACCTTCCACAGAATTCAGGTCTTACATTTAGTTAGGTTCCTAAGCAGTTTCCCACATTACTCTGAACAGCTCTGTATCTGCTCAACTAGAACAAAGTAGGTGAGCTGTATATTTTCAGTCAATGACAAAAGGTAGAAGCAAAGTTAATAATGTGAAAACTAATCAATTCCATTCAGTGCTTTTTGGATTGCATTTCCAGAATCCCCCAAACAAGTAGTAAATGTGTTCAAGAGGGTTGTCTGGGAGCTAGCCATCCCCTTAAGGGCAAGGCTGAGATACCCACCACGATGTTGATTCACCTGGGCATGCATTAGATACAGGCCCTTTCTACACAACTGAATAACATCCCACACTTTCTGCTTTGAACTGGAAAATATGGCAGTGTGGACGGATAACCCAGTTCAAAGCAGATATTGTGAGATTTTCTGCCTTGATATTCTGGGTTATATAGCTGTGTGGAAGGGCTAATATCAAAGGAATCTCTGACCTCCCCAGAGGAAGAGTTGGACAGCCTTCATTCAGTAGTAACTAAGGCTGTGATGCACAGCAATTCCATTTTCAGGAGTTTCAAAGCTTATCTGTAAGATCTATCATTTGGATCTAAACACAATTATTATTTCACCATCATACTACTACCTATCTTTCTATCTGAAAAGAAATAAGTTTTGTGAATTTGGCTAGCCTTGTTCAGGAAATTTAACAGGGTGTCTTTGGACAGAGTCCTACATGCATCTGATAGCAATGGGATCTGGGATTTACTTCAAGGTCTATTGGTTTATTTAGCCCTGTGGCTCAGTAGTGTGGGTTTAGCATCTTCCAGGACATAATTTTCTCTGTCCTCCTTTTTGGTGGTGATCTAGCAGATCCTGTTTACTAACAAAAGGAATGTGGATGGGGTGGGAGGCTGTATGCAACAAACAGGCAGTTATCTTAATTATCAACCCATAGGCCTTATGTTTTTAATGAGTTGTGCTTTCAGTGTAGACCATCATTGTTCCTATTGAATTTTTGAGGAAAATACCGTATATACTTGAGTATAAGCCGAACCAAATATAAGCCAAGACAACTAATTTTACCACAAAAAAAAAAACTGGGAAAATGTATTGACTCAAATATAAGCCGAGGATGGGAAATGCAGCATTTACTGGTGAATTTCAAAATAAAAATAGATACCAATCAAATTACATTAATTGAGGCATCTGTAGATTAAATGTTTTTGAATATTTATATAAAACTGTAATTTAAGACAAGACTATCCAACTCTGATTAAACCATTATTCTAATTTTTTTCAATGTAAATATGCTTACATATCCTTCCAATAATAAAGAGGGTAAAATAATAAATGTAGTAGTAGTAATAATAATAATAATAATAATAATAATACAGTAAAATAATGGAAATGTAATAGTAACAATAATAGAATAAAATAATAAATGTAATAATAATAGAGTAAAATGATAAATGGAATAATAATAGAGTAAAATGATAAATGTAATAATAATAATAATAATAATAACAACAACAACAACAACAATAGAGTAAAATAATAAATAACCTTGACTCAAGTATGAGCCAGCGGGAGGAGGGGAGTCAATCTAAAAAGGGATGGAAAAACTATGCTTATACTTGAGTATATACAGTAACTGAATTTTAGAAATCTATAAAATCAAAGTCACAGCATTTCTCTCACCCCAATTCATATGCATTTTGATGTCACAAATCACCTAAAATGATCTATATATGTAGATTTATCCTGAATCTATGTATCTTTGTCTCTTTTTTCCTCCCTGCTTTCATGGGCTGACACATATTGCCATATAGAAGCTAGCCAACCTATAGCTGCCTTCAATAGATACCTCTAACCTTGGGTTCTATACATTAGGGAATAAAAAGGCCTGTTCTTACTTTTCTAATCAGACATAATTTTGACAAACTGCTTCCATATACTTGCTTAAGGCTTTTCTAAGCTACCTCACGTCATTTCAGCACTTGCTTCTTTGTATGAAAGCTTTATTGTACTCGGTTAACCTATCTGCCACTCCCCTCCCTTTTTCTTCAGTTGTCGTTTTTGCACGCACTGTCAGATTTTGTATGAAAGGTCCACCTGCAGAAGACCCAGGAACCACAAGAACGACAGTGGAGTTAATCCACCTTAAACTCAATCATTCCGAACACTTGTAGATATCCACAAGCAGAGACTTCATTTCACTTTCATTTCCTCTGTCAACTGCAAAAGCCACAGTCTTGCAGAAGAGGAGCCAAATAAGAGTATTATAGGATTTCCAAATGTCTGAACATTGCACTTATTTTATTGGACCAGAATTGAAAGGTACTTGTTTGTGACTGGCATGAGGAGGATGGGATGGGAGGAGAAAATATTGCAGAATGAATCAAAATTATGGAAACAACTATGGAGTCTTACAAAATATTGACTACAGCTGGGAGAACACGATATATGATGAGTACTGAGGTCATGTCCGAGGTACATTGTGTTCATTTACTTGTGCAGGTGGAGCAGAAACAGTTGCCAGTTCATGAAATGAGCATTTGAGTGTTAAGGGAAACCCACAAGGTTTTGGAGAATTAAATCAGGAATGGGGAACTTGTGCCCTTCCAGGTGTTATTGGGATTGATCTCCTATCATCCCCAGCCAGGTGAGAGATGAATGGAGATGTGATTCAGTATCTAGGAGGTCCAAAGTTTTCTCCTCCTTGTGTTTAATAATGTGTGCAGTTTCCATTCCCAAGAGTTTTAAAATAACTACAATAGATCAGTCCTATCACATCTTACTTGATTAAGTCCACATGACTTTAGCTAGGCTTGGGGATCCAGCAAATAAATGTTACTGGGTTCGTGGGGTGTATGTACACTGTAGTATCCATGCAGTTGGACGGCAGTTTAACTTCCATAGCTTAGCTCCAAGATGTAGTTTTACAAGATCTTTAGCCTTCTTGACTAAAGAGTGCTGGTGCCTCACCAATCTTCAACTCCCAGGATTCTGCAGCATTGAACCATGGCAGCTGAGTGGTTTCAAACTGCATTAACTACAGTGTAGATGCACCCATTGACAAATTCTCAGCCTGGGGCTCCTTGTGCTTGTCAAAACAGTTCCACATCTAGTAGGCTGAATGGAACTGTGCCACAATGGCCCATGCTCTTGTTACATCCCGAATAGACTACTGCAACACACTCTACATGGGGCTGCCTTTGAAGACTGCCCGGAAGCTTCAACTAGTCCAATGGTTAGCAGCCAGGTTGCTCACTGGAGCGGCATACAGGGAGCATACAACTCCTCTGTTACGCCAGCTCCCCTGGTTGCTGATCAGCTTCCGAGCATCAGGAGAGGCCCTGCTCTTGATCCCTCCACCATTGCAAACATGATTGGTGGGGACGGGAGACAGGGCCTTCTCGGAAGTGGCCCCCTGTCTGTGGAACTCTCTCGCCAGGGACATCAGGCTGGCCACCTCCCTCCTGTCCTTTAGAAGAAAACTGAAGACTTGGCTTTGGGACCAGGCATTCGATTAGTGGACAGCGGGAATTGGAAAGAAGACTTGGATACTACGACATTGAATTAACCCCAGACTTGATTTTGGTTTTAACTGGGGTGACTAATCTATTGTTTTAATGAATTGTTTTAATGTTTTAATGTATTGTTGATTATTTGTAGGACGATCGCATCGTACGGAGCTTATGTGAGGCCGCCCTGAGTCCCCCCTTGGGGGGAGAAGGGCAGGGTAAAAGTATATGAAATAAGTAAATAAATAAATAAATAAAACTGTCATTAAAATAGATTAAACCCCCTAGCAGATAGAAAAAAAATCAGGATTAGCTGCAAAAAGAATAAAAGAAAAGCAACTGGCTTTCAATACTGTTGGTCATTTCAGTATATTCTAGGCCTTGTGGATAACATAGGGTTGCACTCTAATATCATAATTCTGAAGCTGCATCAATAAAATATCCCTCAGTAGTAATAAAACATCCTGCATATACATCTCTGTCAGGCAAGGAAAAGCCTTGGCACAAGGACAATTTTGGAATTAATCCTTCGGAGAGGGAATGTGGGGGAAGCATTGTAAGAAATTGGATTTAGTGAGCAACATTATTTATATGGAGTTTTGCACCTACAACCACATTATCACAGCTGAAATGTACATTTCGTCTATATCCCCTATTGTTGTTTGCAGTATTATGGCAAAGTGCACAAAAATCCTTCTATTTCTAAGTGCGTTTCAGATTTATTTATTTCTCCTTCTCTGTTCTCCTGCTAAAAGACTCAAAGTGATGCTTCAAATCCCTAAATCACATAAGGCATATTTTTAATATCTTGTACTAGGGATAACCTTTTCAATAGCGATGGAAATCCCCATGTACTCTTTCTAGGTGAATCCAGATGGATGGCTTCCATATGAGTAGATTTTTCTTCACTGTTTTTCATTCCAGTGTACGGTATAGCAGTAATGTGCGCTATTTATAATGAAGGACTTCACTTAATGTTTCATTTATTTTGTTTTATTTTTATTAATTTTTTTAGAAAGCAGATGTGATGAAGTGCATGAGAGCTTGCAGTTTAATAAAACACACTTGTCTTCCCTTAGATCTAAAAAAAACCTAGATTAGATAGTATTCCAATGGTGAAAGTTCTGTTCTTTCTTCTTTGGTTGATAAATGGGAAGAAATGACATTTCCCCGCACTCTTGTGTGTGTTGTGTGTACGTCACTGTTTCAAAACTAGTTTGCAAAGATATTAACTGAAAGGGAGCTTTAGTATTAAAGCGTGTTGTTGCTGTTATTGCTGTTGTGTGCCTTCAAATCTGAATTACGGAAATCATAGGCAAACCTATCACAGGGTTTTCTTTGTTGTCTTCTAAAGCTGAGAGTGTGACTTGTCCAAGGCCATCCACTGGGTTTTCATGACAGAGTTGGGATTCAAACCCTTTTTTCTTATTCCTAGTCTAATACACAAACATTGGCTGCATCTTATATATTAAGCTAAGCCTGTTTTACAAATAAACATCAAGATAGGAGTGTTATCCAAATAAATACCTCAAAATAGCAAAATCCTTTTCATGCGAGGATTTGAATCTCTCCCCCCCCCCCCCCCCCCCACATCCAGATTGGAGCAGATCCACTGGTAACAAAGCAATTAGGTAGTCATGAAAATTATCTTAAGCCCCATGAATTCCATGAGACTGAAACTGGAACTGATGCTTATGTTCATGCAATCACAGGCAACCTTATGATACTTGAGGCAAAACACACACACAATTAAAAAAAAACCTAGAATAAATAAGAAATGGGGTCATTTGATTCTGCTCTTTTTATGTCTTTTTATGGTACTCTCAAACTTACCTGCACTATTTCACTGCACGCCCCCCCCCCCCCCCCCCCACAAGCAGAATAACCCTTGACTTATCCACAGGTCACAGAACCCCATCCCAAAACCTATTCTTGACTTATTCATTAAGTAAGCTTGTACATGAATATATATGATATTGGATTTTTCTACACTATACTTAATTTTCTATTGAGAGTTTTTATTATTATTGTGTGTGTGTGTGTGTATCATAGGGGATGACTTGTGGCCATGTGTGATTGACTTCCAAAGGTGGAATCTTGAAGGTGGATCTGTAAGTGACTGTGCAGGCCTATTCTAGATCCACACGATATTCTATGTTGAGGACATATATAGAGGGGGGGAAGGGAGAGAGTAGTTTAAACTTTTAAAAAAATCTTTATTAACCAAAAATGTTTTACAATATAAAACTACATATAAGAACAAATAGACATAAACTACATAACACTGCAGCAATAAAGAACATAACTACAAAAATAAAGATTATAATGCAGAAAACAAAATTAGAAGGAAGAACAACATACAGTAGATAACTTCCAGCTAGTCAGTTGATCCAACTTCCCCACCCCATATTATTTAATAACCATAAAGACATAGTAGTAGAGGACGACTCCAAACAGGTCCTCACATTTTCAATGGAAGAGGAACATATTTGTACTCCCACTGAGAACTTCTCCCAATATTTTCTCAAATATAAATGTATTTATTTATTTATTTATGATATTTCTACCCCGCCTTTCTCACTCCAGAGGGGACTCAAGGCAGCTTTACACACAGGCAACAATTTGATGCCTTAAAACACAATGTACACCAGTGGTTCTCGACCTGTGGATCCCCAGGTGTTTTTGGCCTACAACTCCCAGAAATCCCCGCCAGTTTATCAGCTGTTAGGATTTCTGGGAGTTGAAGGCCAAAAACATCTGGGGACCCCAGGTAACTGTCATCAGCCCTGCTTTAAAAAGTTAATGGCTTCTCTATGATCAAAGTCATCAGTTTATCAATTTCTACATTGTAAAATATGTATACCACATACTATTTTGTTAATGTATAGTGTAAGCCACTTGGATTCCAATATTGTGGGAAAAGCAGCATTCCAATAAATAAATAAATAGGTAAACACCCAGTTCATGTATGAGTTGTCCTGTGGAAGTCCAACTGGGGTGATTTCTACATATTTGAGATAGAAAAAAATGGCAACATGGGGTGGGGGTGGGGGGTTACATGGGAAGCTTGTTTCAAGTTAGACTATTGGTCCATCTACCTCAGTTGTACCATCTTCATTGAAAGACAATGTTCACCAGGATCTCTGACAGAGATCTTTCAAAACCCTACCTGGTGACTTTTTGCCTGCAAAACCTAGTCACAAACTCATTCATACAGCCATATTTGTAGTGAGGCCAACCTGTATGGAGGATTGTAGCCACACACTATCTTCTTCTTCCATGGTATTTTACTTTAAGCGAAAAGCGAAGGAGAATTTGTGGAACTTACTTCAAAGCATGCAAGGGGCTTATTTTTCTTCTGTCCCCTCAGTATTTCCATTAAATTGAAAGCTATGACATCACAACAAACGAGATTGCCAAGACATTTTCATTCATACACAAACAGAGCTACATTTTCTACAAATTATAGCTCTCGGAATATAAATCAGAATAATTGTTTAAATCAGAGTGACTGTTGAAACTGATTTACAGAGATCAAATAAAAAATGTAATAATTCTTGTGGTCTCACTAATGCCCAGATCACGGAATATTTCTAAAAATCTGAGTTGTCAGTTATATATAGTGTTTACATTACCATGCTGCTTGAACAGAGCAAATATATATTCTAAGATGAAAATGTGAATCCAGGGTTACAAGTATGTTTCTGAAACAGCCAAGTCATCTTGTTTCAAGTAAAACCAGATGTTTACTTAAAGTGAAAGCCCATCATTTCTTTTAATTACTTTCATTGGTTAGGCCACCAGGAATCTCCATATGTGCACACAATGATCCGATTAAAATCAAAGAACTCACAATGGAGAACGCAATCAACAACTAAATAACCACGGTTAAGACAGACAGTGTGCTGATTCGGGTCCTACCATTTAACTCCACTAAACTCCCCACAACAAACCAAACAGAAGCAGTGCTGCTAGCTGTGGCAACGTGTAAGTAATCATCTTCATTCATATAAGTGGCCTGCTGCACTTATTGCCTGATAGCCGTACAACTCTATTAATAAGGTCCAATCCTCACTTGACAGTCTACAGCTGTGATTCTACTACATTTATTGATCAAAGGCTTGCGCTAGTCAAGAATATTCCTCAATGTTCACAAAGAATATTTGTAAAATCCACTCCATTCAGCAATTGAATTTATTGTGCTTTTCTTTGCTTCATCAAATTAAACCCTCTTCGGATTTCTTAATCCAAACTCCTTGGATGCAAATTCAGACTTGACTGTGCTGGAACAAAACAATCCAACTCCAATCTGAATATCTATCCTGAACAATAATGGGATGGTTTCCCCTAGGCTTTTTTGGCCTAAACTCTAAAGGCAATGTCTACACCAAGGGTCCTCAAACTAATGCCCAGGGGCCGAATATGGCCCTCCAAGGTCATTTACCCAGCCCTTGCTCAGGGTCAACCTAAGTCTGAAATGACTTGAAAGCACACAATAACAACAACAATCTCATCTCATCAGCCAATAGCAGGCCCACACTTCCCATTGCAATACTAATAAGCTTATATTTGTTAAAATAGTTCTTCATTTTAATTATTGTATTGTTTTTAAGTGTTTTTGCACTACAAATAAGGTATGTGCAGTGTGCATAGGAATTCATTCATTTTTTCCCCCAAATTATAATCCAGCCCTCCAACAGTTTGATGGATTGTGACCTGGCCCTGTTTAAAAAGTTTGAGGACCCCTGGTCTACACTGACTAGTGTGAGTCAGAAGTCACTCTTGAGTGTCTACAGTATATTCAGGGAGTTCTTGTTCTTATCATGGGGAAAGGAGGTTAGGTGGATTCAGTCTTACACTAATGAAGTCAGACTTTGGGCAAAGATGAAGAGAAGACTATTGTCCACTTGGCCCACCGCCACCATTCCCTTTTCCCTTGCAGTCATCAAAGGCACCCATGCAGCCAGGGAGAATGAGGAGCGATTGCTCCCCTTTTCACCCTGGTCAGGCAAATTCCTTTGTTAATACCAACCAGCACAGGGCACCCACAATGGCCAAGAAAACACCCAGAGTTTCATTGAGGAGGGAGTTCCATAAAAAGGGTCCACCACTGAGAAGACTCTGTTTCTCACCACCAACCATGTCTGTGAAGGAGATGGGACTGAGAGCAGGGTCTTCCGTAAGGATCTTAGCCTCTGAGGTGGATCATAGAGGGAGATACGTTTGGACAGGTAAGCTGGGTTGGAACCATTTAAGGCTTTGTAGGCTAAAGCCAGCACTTTGAATTGTGCTTGGTAGCAGACAGGCAGCCAGTAGAGCTGACACAACAGGAGACTTATATGTTTCCTGCATGCCATTGGAACATTTGAAGCTTCTGAACAGTATTCAAAGGCAACCCCATGTAGAGCACATTGCAGTACTCTATTCTCAATGTAACAAGAGCGTGGACCACCATGACCAAGCCCGACTTCCCAAGGTGCGGACGCAACTGGTTTGATAGCTATGTTCATGACTTGACATATATGTTCAAACAATACTTGAACTGTACACCTTTTTCTAACAGCCCCATTTCATTCCACTAAATTGGGTCAATGCCTTAATTATCCATACTGTGCAAGGTTTCATGTTCTGCTTAATGTTCCCCAGCAGCTGATATACAGTATAGTGGTGAAAGATTGCCATCCTGACTAGTAACCATTTTCGGTACTAATTTCTCTGACATCCAAGTTGGCATTGTGATAGGGAATTTCACAGTTTAAATATTTACTATGTAAAGAAATATTTTATTTTATCTGACCTTAGGGTATGTCTACATCACGCAGGTTAGCCCAGTGTAAATCTGGCCTAGAGCAGCCCTGTATTCTGCACATATGTGTGAAATCTGTGATTGTAGGTTGTTGTTTTGTACAAGAAAAGCAACAGATTTGAATGTTTTTGATGTTTTCTGCATAGAAAATGCTATTTTTAGTGTAAGTCGTTTTTGCAAAAATGCTGTGCTGAGTGAGTCCCAGATTCCAATTTGGTTCTGAAAATCACATAGTTTTCAAAGGCTTTTTGCAGTGGGAATTAAATAGCTAATTGTTTTGATTTCAGAAGAAAACTGGCAAATAATTATATCATCATTGTGGAAGAATCACTTGGTGTAGAAAAACACATGGATTATGGAGCAAATACTTGATTTTCTGCACAGAAAACAAGTTTCCTGGACATAAGCAGACAACATGATTTTTGGACCAAATCCTCCATAATTCTTTCCCCATGCAGGAAATACTGTGGAGGAACATTCATTTTTCTCCTGCAGTGGAAGATACTATAATAATTATTCATTTTCACATGTACTAATGACATAGTCACTGCTTTATATCTCTAAATGCCATGCTATTTGCTGCCAATGCACCCAAATTGTGTTGCGCTTTTCCAAAGAGCACAACTCTGCTCCCTTGATAACAGCCAAAGTAACTTTCATGCTTGATACTTGCATTGAGACTCCTGAAAAGAACCTGTATCTTTCATAAATAGTCTTGATCCTCAATGCTATTATGATGAGTTAAAGCTCTAAGCAGTGCTAAAACAAACTTTTTTAAAAAGGCAAGGCTTATCTACTAAACAAAACCAAAAATATAAGAGGTTTCAGGATGTGGTGCTGAAGAACGGTGTATCTGTGATTCAGACCTTCCCTCCAAGGAGCCATGCAATTGGTTTTGCTGGTTCTAATCAAGCAGTTACCAGAAGAGTGAAGACCAAAAAAGCTAGCTGCTGATTTGTTAATGCTAAAAGAACCAGAAATTATTTGATTCCTAAGTGAATGCAAACCACAATGATTCATAGATACCCGCTTCTGGCTTGTGGTCTCCGTTCTGGAGAAAATCCATTTTTTCCCTTCAGATGACAATGGAGACAGAACCCACTGATTCATGATACTAACAGTACGACCCCTAGCAACTTGTCAGCTGGAATTCATTTCGGTAGTTTGGAGAACAACATTGATCTTGGAGATGAGGTGGGAGAAATAAGATCCCAAGAAATGGGTTGGATAACAGTCAAAATTACAGCAGCGTGTCTCACTTTTAAACAAAGAGTCATTATCCAGCAATTCCATGTATTTGAAGAAAGAATGACCCCAAATTCAGGCTCCCAAATGCTTACACACATAACAAAGAAATGCTACTGTTAACTATCACTATTTGTCAGCAACAGTAAAAACACATGTTAATAAAACTAATCATGTACTTGTACGTGATTAATAACCGCATTGCAAAGCAGAAATGTTTTGTCACTTTCATGATAATGGGAACACAATACAGCCACATTTCCAAAGAAGATAATGAGCCACTTTGAGTCCCCTTTGGGGAGATAAAGCGAGATATAAATAAACAGAAGAAGAGGAGGAGGAGGAAGAAGAAGAGTGGGAGTATTTTACTGGCATGTCAAATAGTGATTTGTAAAGAGCAATGAGAAGCATTTGGACAGAAATGTTCATGTGTTCATCTTTTACAGCATTCTCAAGTTTTCTTTCCTTAAAAACTTAAAAGAGAAAAAATAAAAAAGCAATGTTTAATGCAACAAATAGTATAATTAACTACATTTTCAACAATTCAATACTTCATACAACATTGTACAGTAGCCTTTGCCAGGGGAAAAGCTGCAGCTGCAGCTGCATCTATATGTAAGAGGGTTATCCAAAAACTAAGGTTACATGATTTTTAGAAAATACGAAGAATCAATATATTTTAATAAAACTTAAATGGATTGTAGCATAGGTATAACATTATTTTTCCACATAATCACCATTCAGTTCAATATATTTTGTCATCCTTGGGACACGTTTTTGATCCCTATGTCATAGAAGTTTCCTCGGCCTTTTTCAGCCAGTTTGTCACTTCGATTTTCACCTTGATGTCATTGGAAAAGTGTTTTCCACCAAGGTGTTCCTTCAGTTTAGAGAACTGAAGGGTAGCCAACCAATATCCCAACAAATTAAGTCAACAACTCTTGTGTTGCATGGGTGGTGTGTGGGTGTGCATTGTCATGAAGGAGACAAGACTCTCGCCATCAGCATCCCACGATGTTTGTTTTGGATGGCTCTGCATGGTCTCACAATATATTCCTTACCCATTTTGTCATATGCTGTCTTGACATTATGTCCATTCCATAAACTGAAATGATTTCACAATGAATTGCAATAGCTTTCATGCCCTTAGCATTTAGGTGGTGTATTATAGTGTGAACTTTGCACTTGGAGGGAAATGCCAATCGATGAGCTATTAATGACTGGCACTGCTCATTCACTTCTGCTGGCTTCCCACTACACAGCAGTAATACCAACTTCCCCCAAAGGAAATTCCCTGTAAGAACTACATGCCTTGTAACCTTACTTTCTGGATAACCCTCGTAAGTTTTGGAAGATTTGGGTGCCTGTGCTAAAGTAAAATCTGCAACTAAAGAGAATGTCTAGCTGTGTCCATTTACCAGATTTGCAGTAGAATCTTGCCTCAAATATTAATAGTGGTGTTAGGGCATTGTCCTTCTATTTGCCTGATGGTTGTATGGTAGGGAGGCTATACAGCCAATAATAATAATAATAATAATAATAATAATAATAATAATAATAATAATAAATTATTTGTACCCTTCCCTATCTCCCCAGGGGGACTCAGCTCTATGCATTTTTCAGCATCCGCCATCCTGAAGTGACTGACGCCCTCTCGCTTAAATGAAATTCATCTTAGTAGAAGTATACAGGTTTGCGCTGTTACGCCACACTTCTATGCACATCTGGATTTCTATCTAAATGTATAGAACTGCATTGTAAACAAATTTTGGCGTGAACATTGATATTTATCCCTGCTACTCCCATGGACCTTTTTTCATACCAGATAATGCTACCATACAATACAGTTTGTCTTATCCATGTATTTAATATCCACTGTTTCACTTCCCTGCACTCCAAAAACTATTCCACCCTCAGAGTGTTTGGGGGGCATCTTTAAATCCTCCACTATCAACAAAAGCAACATCCCAGGCTTGTGGTACATGTGGATGAAATCACATGTTTCTAACCATTCTTGTAATTGGTAATCACAACACCTCTGACTGGGATACATGCACATGAGAAGGTAAAAAGTTAAGTCAGCCTCAAGTTTTAGCCCTATAGAAATATGGATAAAGAACAAGATAACAAAAATATTAACCCACTTATGGTTAGCTCTAACTAAAGGATTTTAAAAAATTAAAATAGTATTTTTGTCCTGAAACAATATTTATACATTTTCTTATAGACCAGTGGTTCCCAACCTGTGGGTTCCCAGGTGTTTTGGCCTACAGCTCCCAGAAATCCCAGCCAGTTTACCAGCTGGTAGGATTTCTGGGAGTTGAAGGCTAAAACATCTGGGGACCCACAGGTTGAGAACCACTGTCATAGACAGTCATTTTAATATCACCACCACTGATGGTATTACCCAATGCTGTTCACAACTCCTGCACCCCTCTAGAGATGCCACTGGGTTGCTAACTGATTGGCCCAACAAACTAGAAGATTGCATTGACAAGTGTTTCACTTCTCCAGAGCTCTGTGTTTGAGTGCTGTAATGCAATTTGCAGCCACACTTTTAGGTGACCAAGCATGATGACACTTATTTTCCAAATGCCTTTTATGGCTGTTTTGAGGGGCTCGGGGAGGTATAGGTTGTTGTTTTAGGGTGGAGAAACCTAAACCACATTTATAAACATTCCCACTATGGAGAGAATTGTTTTTTCAGCTGAGCAATAAGTGTTTAAATTATTTGATGGGTTAGTGGCCACTGAGGTCCCAAGGGCCACACTGTTCTCTGAAAAGGAGCGTGTGTCCCTACCTCCGAACAACTTGTGATGCTTGGAATTTCTTTGTGCTATTTTGCAGGATGCCACATATTATCTAGTAACTCCTCCAACTACATTGTTATGCTTTCCATGTTATGCTCTGAAGACCGAACTTTGATTTAAAAGGGACCTACATCACTTCTGTTGATATCTATGGGAGCTGGATATAGAAGACAGAGCAAAGACCATAAAATTTTATAGCAAGCATCTGGGCACAATTTTGTTTTTAACAAACAGAACTCAGAGTTTGTATAACATCTGCTGTGGTAACTACGAGGAGTTTATATCAACTTTTTTAATGCTGTACTAGCAATAACCACCTAATTTTATAGGAAACGTGTAGTCATTTCCAGCTGGTGACCTTAGTAAAGTGGACACCTGTCCAACAGGAATTGGACCGAAACCTTCAGCACATCTGAAGCAATTGAAGGAAGACTGTCATCAGGGTAACAGCTTTTATTTTGGAACTCGGAAGTGACCTGTAAATCTGTTTGTTCCAGGATAACATCATTTTCCGATAAACCTTGGCTTCTCTACTGGGATTTGGTACTAAGCTTGACTGCATCATCTTTTGGGGAAATAATTTGTCTTTAAGATAGAAACTTATATAACATTGCAAGGTAGAGCAGGAAGACCCAAAAGGATTTTGAGTTCACTGAGAAGACATTGGTTTTACTTTTTCTGTGCTGTCAGGGAAAAAATATCTTTGACCACAGTTAATAAAATTAAGGAAGATCACTGAGGGGAAAAACCCCAAAAAATACTGAGAAAGAGCAAATTTGAAGAAAGGCTGACTCTCCTGATTTGGCTTTCCTTTTTTCAGCTTGAAATAGGAAAGGTCCAACATTTTGTGTACCTTGGTGGCACTGCAAACAAAACAGGTGAGACGGATGAAGAGATTAAAACCAGGAGACCGAAAGCCAGCCACACCTTTGCAACTAACAAAAAAAGTCAGCCTGAAGGAACACAACATTTTCCTCCAAACTAAACTGTGACTATTTAATAGAGGTGTAAAACCTTTATTTTTATATAGTGCTAAAACTTGGAGACTTATTAAGACTTTACTTTTTAAGCCCCAAGGTTTCCTAAAAAACAGCCAAAAAAACCAAAACAACACTATGGCATTGCCAGAAAGAAAATATAAAAAGAAAAGTGATGACTACGTCACCACATAACTGGGTTTGTAGCTCAACCTATGCCTGAAAAAGTGGCAGGAACCAAATTTAGCCCTTTGGTTAAGGGCTGTTTCCTTTTTCTCAGCCCTCCTTCTTTTGAGGAGAACTTTAGCATGAATATAGCATGCTTAATAAATAAAAATAATAAAATATATAGTAAATAGTAAAATATATAGTAAAATATATAGTAAATATATGAAGGTAACTAAATAGTAAAATAGTAAAATATATAGTAAATATAGGAAGGTTACTAAGCCCACATTGTAACATAATCATCTAATTCAGGCTCTGTTCAGTTTTCTTTTTTATAATTTCAGCCCAGTTTTCAAGTTATCCTTTTTAATTCAATTTCTATCTTCCAATGTTTTGGCCACCCCTCTTAGTTTTGTATCATTCGCAAATCTGTTAAGAATTCCCTATAATTCATCATCTAAATCATTGAGAAAAAAATACTGAATAATGTTGGTCTCAGAACAGAACAGAATTTTTTATTGTTTCAATATTACATCTTGCTTACACTTATTCTTTGTTGATGCTCATAGTTATACACACTTCATTTTCATATAACAATTTTGTCTGCACCTTCTCTTTTTATACATCCTTCTCTTCAATGACATTTTTATTTTTATTGTTAACACCCCTCATCCCCACCCCCATCACCCTTCCTTCTGACTGTGTATTTGCCCTATATCTTTATCTTTAATCATGCGCACAATTTCTTTAATTTCTGTACAATATTTACATTGGCTTTAGGTCTTTCTGTCAATTCTGTATATGTCTCCGTTTATTTTTAGCTTCTTCTGTTTTGTCCTCCTGTGTTTCCTCCCAAATTAAATGTTATGATTTCAGATTGAACCCAATCATAAATATAGTTATGTCAATTTTCTATAGTTTTTTTTTTGTTTTTCCATCCCCAGGTTATCTAGCTTGTTCTGCTAGAATTATCATTTCAAACCATTCTTGTTCTTTTGTATAAATCTTATTCTTCCCTACTACTCCCATTAACATTGGTTCTCTATTCACTTGGAGTAGTATTTTAAATATTTTCTATTTTCCCCCCAAAACCTTTTGACTTTTGAACATTCCCACCACATATGGGCATACCAAACTTTACTCATATCACAATCCCAACATATTGGGCTTTCATCATATTTCTTTTATCATATATGAGAGTTGGGCTGGGGACCAATACAATTTTAATAAAAACATTACTTCCAATTCTTTATATTTTTCCATTTTAATTTCCGTGATTGCCTTCATTAGGTTCACTTGAGATCCTCTTCCAGTTTAAGCACATCCACTCTTTGGCCACACCTTTCCAAACAATTATGGATCCATCTGATGGTGTTACAATCTATTCCATATTCAGTCAGTTTGCTAATCAATATATTATGGATAACCTTATCAAATGCCTTGCTGAAATACAGTGAAATGACATCCACTGTATTCCCATCACCTACTAAACTAGGATCAAGGTTTGTTTGTTTTTTAAATCACACAAACATATAAGAATAATTTGGCATAAATCATTCCTTAAAAACAATGCTGTTTCCTATCAATCTCTGAAATGTCATCACAATGCTTGTAAACAAACTCCTGTATCATCCATTGTAATATTTTCCTGGCATTGAGGCTAGGATAACTAGCCTATAGTTTCCTGAATCTTATTTTTTGCTCTTTATGAAAAGTATTTGCTTGTTTTCAGTCTTCTGGAACCTGAGCTGCAGATTTCCAGAAATGATGGCAAGTTATTCTGCAAGTACATCAGCAGGTTTCTTCGGTACTCTGGGATGCATTTCATCTGGACCTACAGATCTGAACTGATTTGCAACCCAGATTAATTGCATATGTGCTAATGCATGGAAGGGCAAAGTGCTCTTTTGGCAGGGGGGGGGAGCAAAAAAGGCATCATAGCTTGTAGTTCTCAAACTAAGGCCCACGGGACGGATGTGACCCTCCAAGGTCATTTACTTGGCCCCTGGTCTAAACTTTAGACTTAGGGTCACCCTAAGTCTGAAACAGCTTCAAGTCACACAACAACAACTATCTGAATTAATTTGACTATCTGATCAGCCAAAAGCAGGCCCACCATTCCCATTGATATACTGGTAAGTTTATGTTGGTTAAAATTGTTTATCAGTTTAAACACTGTATTATTCTTTCATGTTTTTTGCAGTACAAATAATATATCTGCAGTGTGCATAGGAATTTGTCCATGTTTTTCTCAAAATATAGTCTGCCCCCCACCACCACCATCAACAGTCCGAGGGACAGTGAACCGACCCTCCTCTTTAAAAGTTTGAGGGCCCTTGATCCTTGATCTAAGTAGCTAATTATCCACATGGTGTATCATCTTGTCCCTACGTTGTTCTCTACCTTCCACTGGTAGAATTGTCAACAATATAACTCATGCCTCTAAACTATTCACTTTCCTGCCCAGGGCTTGATAGCACAATGGAATATCTTCAAAAGCGTTTTTAGTATCATCAGTTCTATCAGTTTTAGCAATCTGCTGGTGACATTCTGGATATGCACAACACACTTCTCAGTTCACAGTTTTTGCTATACCCTTGAGCAGCAAACCAGTGCTTTTGTATTCTTATTGCTGCAGTCAGTGGTTAGGTTGGCTCTTTCCTTGGCATGCAATGTCTCTTGCTTCTGATCTTCTATTTGCATCTCTTTACCACCATTATCTCAGGAAGATGTAGGAAGTGATTGCTTAACTGAATTCCTTGTGTGTGATTTGCTGCTAATGGAGATTGTCCTCCATGCTATCCCTTCAGTGTTATAGCCCTCCTAGTTTTCAGTGACAGTTTCTTCCTGTTGGTTCTACAAGGCCATTTCTCTTTCTTTTCTATCCAGGAAGCTCCTCTGCTCTCTGATGCACTGAAGAATCTCAACATATGGAAGTACTGTGTTGGTCTTCTCTTCTAAAGGAACCACCAGTTTGCACTTGCTGAAAGTGTAGTCAGTGAGACTTTCTGGCAAGAAGACAAACACTGCATACCCACCCACCTGACTTCATCTCTTTTGTTATTTTTTCACCCCTTTCAGATGGTAATAATTCTTACTGACTGTGCATGGTGCAAGACATCTGCTGCCGGCCTTCAGAGACTGAGCTGAAAAGCCAGAGGCAGCAGTTATATTGGCTGATAGCTCCACCCACAAGTGAGTCAGTGACGAAGCAAAAGCCTCGCTCCCTTAGAGTATGGACTTTGGGGAAAAATATGCCCCAAAACAAATAAAGGCTGCCAAACATGTCTCCCACACCCCACAAAAAAAAAAAAAAACACTCAAAGAGTCAAGGACGACCACCCCACAACACAGCTCACTTTCTACTCTCCTCTTAAAGACTGTATACATTAGAAGTTTGTTTCATCTGGGGAAATGTGAATCTTTTACACAGTTGACAACAGAGAGATTTTGATCTTGTCAAAACTAGAAACTGCATATGAAATTAGGAAGTATAATAATTTCCCACACCTGCAAAATTTCCATTAAAATGCCATGCCTTGGTGTATGCTGATGAATGCATGTTTTTACTGGATGAGATCTGTGGGAGAGAGTGGGTGGGCAGGCAAGTCATATTCATACTGGATGTATTTTTGAATAATAGAATATATTCTACAGCCCAATAAAATAAAATGCTGCAATCTTCAGTTTAAGCTTACACCTTTGTTACATTGACTAGAAAATTTCCCCCTTTATATCACTTTTAGGCAACATGTCAACACAAGTAAAATTTAATAACTTGTTCCCCAGCTTGACAATGGTGCATCAGTTGTGTTGCCAATTAGCAACTTGAAACCTCGCCCCTTGTGAAAAAGCAATTATCCCCCAAATTTCTGGAGGTACTGCCACAAAATTGAGAGCCTCCCATGCAGAAAAAAAATATCTGCGGAAGGTGTGAATTTTTATTCCTCAGTAAATTTGGGGGATTTTGCCAAAGCTAATATACTGTGATCCATATGTATGAAGTGATCAGCAATTCTGGAATGTTAAAAAAAACAAGGGAACAAGCAAAGGAAGTCTTTTTCAGATGTTGCCAAATAGAAGAATGTCAGAGTTCTTTTTAATGGATGACTTCAAATAACGTGAGACTGTGGGGCCAAAATCTCCCCAAAAGTTTGGGACAAGGAGGTATGGATGCAATTCCAGTCTCCCGACCATTTACTCTAGAATAATCATGCCAACTTGAATATTATGATGAAAGATTCAAGATGGGTCTGCTTGTTTATTACATGTTGAATCTCCTGCAAACCAAAGTTTTGTAAGACATAACATAGAAAGTAGCAATAAAATTAGGTTCTTGTGGGGGTTTTTCGGGCTATAGGGCCATGTTCTAGAGGCATTTCTCCTGACGTTTTGCCTGCATCTATGGCAAGCATCCTCATTCTCACTACCTCTGTGATTCCAGCCATGAAAGCCTTCGACAATAGCAATAAAATTATTTAGATGTATACATTCCTATTCCTATGTATGTATTTATGTAAGGACTGCAGGGCAGGTTGATTCAGTCTTTGATGTTCTTTTAATTACTGTTTGAAGAGAAAGTGGTACAAATAAATCCACTTGTTCTCAGTATACCTGAAAGGGTTTCCATTGTGATCTCTAGCCTTGAACAAAGACACATTTGCTTAGATCCAGAGGTGTCACAAAAGGAAGCAATTCAAGCAATGAGATTTTCTATTCCTCTCTTTTTAGCTCCTTAGGGCCCGTCCAGACAGTACCTTTATTGCCTTAACCCCCTCAATAAAGAAGGGGCTCTCCAGACAAACCCTGGTTTGTAGCAAATGAATTGGACAGTAGATTTAATCTGCGCCTTCAACACATTGTTTTCTAGTTGTTGCATGGTTGATATTTTCCTTCAAGTATTTTTCTTAGGTTATCTGTCTTACATCTATTGGAAGAGACCAGCTATGAATCTGGATAGAATATGGAATAATACATATGCATATAAGAAAAAACCTGCTGAATTTTTGAAAAAAAAATACAAGTTCCCACATTGCCAGAGGTCACTCATTTGTCTGAAAATATATGAAATGATTTCAACAAGTACTGAAATGAGTAAGTACCAGCTAACACTAAAACCTATGCCAGTGATATATGATGGATTTTTCCACAGCCATTCCCTTCTTATTAAAGATGTAAATCACTACGGAGTAATTTCTAAAAGTGCAAAAAGCAAGGCACACAGTATATAAGCCAGAAGTTTGTATTTTTTTTTTAAAAAAAACCTGTATTGTCATTTCTATCACATAATTCAGCCTCTTTCCATATGTGCTGGTAGTGTTCTCATTCATACTCAGTACAGGTGAACAAACTATAAAATACAATTTCAAGCTATCATTTTTAGAAATGCTGATAGAAATTCCTCTTATTGTCAAGAATCAAAATGGTTGCATATAAAATACTCCAGTGGAAAGTTAAGCTTTACAGCCAATTGCCCTTTTTCACTCATAAAGAAAGCAATATCATCAGGCACCTCAGAAGAGGACAACGAAGAGAGTCACAGTTCTTTCCTAAGATAGACAATTCGGCTGTGTGTCCTGCTTTATAAAATACTAGCAGTGCCCTGCCACGCATTGCTGTGGTGTAGTGTCGTGGTATGGAAAATAATGTAATGAGAAAGTGTTGGTCTGTAATATATGTGAATGTTTGTAGGTAAAGAATATTTCTTGTTGTTCGTTTGTTGGTGTTGATGTACGGATTGTGTGGTTTTCCTAATCTGGAACATGGAACATATAACTGTCCATGAGTGAAGTATTAGATGCCTAGATGTATGTCAGACAAATCTAATGACTGAACAGAGGATTCCAGACATGAAGCAATCAGGGCCAGGTCACACCTCTCAATCAAGGTTTCCCACAGTTTGGAAGAAGCCTGGGTTTGAAGATGTAAGGTTATTCAATGGTAATCAAGGTGGGCATTTGGAACATTTATACTTGGTTGAAGTAGAAAAGAGTTCTTTCTTCCACCCTGGATTTTTCAGAGATCTATAATGAGAAGGCTCTCACGAGTTGTGAAAACTTTTGGGTGCCCCCTGGGTGACATCCTTGGAGACGGGCAATTATCTTACACAGGAAGCAATTTGTAGTTTCCCAAGGTTTGGGAGGTATGATGTCCCCACAAACAGATATTACATTTTTATTTATATGAAATGTATACAGGTATGTGTGTCTGTGTATATATGTGTGTGTGTGTATCTACAGGCATGTGTGTATGTGACTGAATTGGTTCCCTGATCTATCAGATCTGCCTGAAACATATTTGTTATATTCCATGGCCATCTGTCTATCTGTCTATCTATCTGTCTATCTATCTGTCTGTCTGTCTATCTATCTATCTATCTATCTATCTCTCTATCTCTCTATCTCTCTATTGCTGGGTATCTGTCGGGAGCGATTGGATGGTGCCTTCCCTGTATGGATGGGCCAAATATAGGCTTCTTTGATATATCATTTATGTATATAGGAAATTATATCTGTCTCAAGCATACCTGTCATTATTATGTAGAGGATGGCTGTCTTTTGGGAAGGATCGGATGGTGCCTTTCTTTCTGGTTTGGCTTGTGTCCTCACAGGGTGTGGACAGGGCCAGGGCTGCTTACAGCAGTATCAGGAGTAGCATGGTGTCTTTGTCAAAGGGAAGGAGGAAGGAAGGAAAGAAGGCAAGAGGGAAAGAGTCTAGAGTGTGGTGACGGAGAAGGGGTGGGGGCAGAGCAAGGGTTGGGCTGTAGCAGGGAGTGGGGCTTCTCATTGTCCCTCCACCACATGCCCCTCCCTTGTTTGCCAAAGGGGTAATAGTATGATAGCTGGGTCCAGAAGCTCCGTGCGTTACGGAGATGCCGCATTGCTCCTTCGGGAATGTTGTTTGCACAAGAGAGACTTTGCTAATGTAAGCCAGGCTGGAAACAGATAATATAGAAGGAATGTAAGAGTTCTTTAATGGTGAAATCCTCACCCTTACCCTAACCCTGAACTGTACCGTAAGCCTAAGCCTAACCCCTTACCCAAACCCTTACCCTAACCCAAACCCTAAACCTTACCCTAACCCTTAAGCTAACCCAAACCCTAAACCTTACCCTAACCCGTACCCTAACTGTACCCCCTAACCCTTATCCTATCCTAAACCCTAAACCTTGCCCTAACCCTTACCCTAAGCATCCCCTTCTTTCTATCCTTCCTTCGCTCTCCACACTCTCACTCTGCACCCTCTCCACCCTTATTCACAGATGCCTTTGAGACATCTCCGTAACGCTCACAGCTTCAGGACCCAGCTATCATACTATCACCGCCAAAGGGAAAGAAGGAAGGAAGGAATGAAGGCAAGAAGGAAGGAGGGTGGAGAGTAGCGAGGGAGAGGGGGTGGGGCTAAAGTGGGTGCAGGGGCGGGGCTAGAGTGGGGGTGGGGGCAAGGCCTTTCATTGTCCCTCCACCACATCCCCCTCCCTTGTTTGCCAAAGGGAAAGAAGGAAGGAAGGAAGACAAGAGAGAAGGAGGGAGTGCAGAGAGGG
The DNA here is from genome assembly GCF_037176765.1 of Anolis sagrei. Classification (NCBI taxonomy): domain Eukaryota; kingdom Metazoa; phylum Chordata; class Lepidosauria; order Squamata; family Anolidae; genus Anolis; species Anolis sagrei. The sequence continues at coordinate 136,732,301 of NC_090021.1, read as the reverse complement.
GGCGGGGCCAGAGTGGGGGGATTTAATATAAAGTATTGAAGTTTCCTATCAGCACATGGACAGGAGACTAAGCAAACATACAGATTCTCTGGTCACAGTCTCCATGTGTGGTAACATTTGAGTATTTAAAATTTTTCCACTAATAAATTGACACAAGCATGTTCTATGCAAATTCGGTTTTCTCCTCATGATGATGCATTTTCTCATTTTTTGTGGTTTTATATATCATCATCCTATAAAGTGGCCGGGAGGGAGTGGAGGATATTTCAGGTAGCTATGTGATGGGAAGAAGAGGAGAAGAGGAGTAATGATAATATAATTCAAATTATAACTATACTGAGCAGCAAGATAGTATTCTGCCTTGGTGAGTTAACATTCCTAATGCAAGGATTTTTTTTAATGATACAGAAAATAAAAAGGAATCTTTGGATAAAAAATCAGAAAGAAAATAGGAATACAACTGGAAACAAGAGAAAATCCTGGAAGTTGGAAACTTCCACATCCAGCGTCAGAACTCACCTCACAAGCAAAGACACCGAGAAATAGAGCCAAATACGCCACTTTTATGAACTGCACTAGGTGAAGTTTAAAAGGGAGTCAAGGGGGGAAATGCAATATTTAAAAGGGAAAATGATCAGAGGTGATATTAAAAAATACAGTATGCTACAGTGGTAAAGTTCATGCAACATGATTTTATCCGGAAAAGTCTGGACCCACCCCAAACATTTCAAGTTTCATAAATGAATTCTATTTGTCTAGGTTATCCTGGATAAATAGAACAATTTATGTTTATATTTACCAATGAGGCATGTTTTCCAGATGTCAGGAACTCTCACATTTCTTCACAAACAGAACTGTTATGGAAACGAACATGGGACTGTAAATCATGAAACACTTGCTTTGGATGGAGAGTGTCCCAGGTCCAATGTTAAATGACCAGGATAGCCAGACACTGATATGAAAATATTTCTCTCTTCTTCAGACTCTGGAGGAAATCACTCCACTGCATGATGGTTTCTTTTTTATAGGAGTTAAGGTACAAAGTTTACATTAAACAGTGAAGACGTCAATTATGTTTTTTGGATCAATGTTTTGCCTAACACCTTTAGACGTCTATATCAGTATTAGTCCTTCAGTATTTCAATTACTTCACTACTAACTCTTGGTTTGAAAATAATATTAGTAAATGTATTGTCGAAGGCTTTCATGGCTGGAATCAATAGGTTCTTGTGGGGGTTTTTGGACTATATGGCCATGTTCTAGAGGCATTTTCTCCTGACGTTTCGCCAATATTTCAACCCAAGACTTTAATTGAAAGGGCCAGGGCAAGAATTTTCACAGTATTTTATCTACACAAAAATGCACACATGTAGGAATGGTTCTTTTTGCCATGCCCCCCCCCCCCCCACATAATATACTTCTGCTGATTTGGGGGTGGGGTGAGGAGTAGCCATGTTTGGATTTTTTGTATAATTTATCTCAAAATTGCAAATCCTCAGAAATTGTGTCATTTTGAGGAATTTAATTTCTCATAATGGGGTACAATGGTTAAATAATGTTTTCCCTGAGAACATTATTCACAAATTTGCATTCCTATTTTCATGAGGGAGATGGCTTTAATGAGAAAAAGTCTCACTCCCCTTATTCTTCAAAGTATAGAGGCAACCTATCCTGTATCTGGGATGGTGTCTAATGACCTCATCATACGGGGCTAGAATTGGTGACAAACTGTGATCTATCCTCAGACACCCACGGTGTTATAATGCAACCTGAACCCTGTCACACGCAATGGAGGACCTTCTCACAGCAACACCAGAGGCACTCCAAGTGGCCAGCTTCTGGTCAAAGGACATTTAGCATATTGCCAAGTTATGTTTTACCTTTTTGTGTTTTTAAATGCATTTTAACTGTACCCTCAACCAACTTCTGACATGTTAAATAAATACCCACGGAGCTAGCTGGCTCCCGTCAAATGTCATTGTGCTGGCTCCGTGGGAGCAGAGTGGCAGAACCAGCATGTTGTGGCCCTGACAACACAGGAGGCTTTCTATGTTGCTCAATTTCCTACACCTCATGGCGAAGCGGACCGTCACTTCCTTCTACCACTGGCCATCTGATGAGGTGATGTGTGGCCATATGTGCCTTCATATTGCCTGTTGAATTGTGGTGACTTCATGAATTTCTTAGGTTTTTATCAGACAAGGAATACTCAGAAGTGGTTTCCAGTTCCTTCTTTTGAAATTATTGGTGGCCTCCCATCCAAACACTTGGGATTAATTGGCAATTCCCTATCCAAGAACTAACCAGGGTCAACCCTGCTTCACTTCCAAAATCAGGCAGCATCTATAGTGGTTTTAGGATATCAGCTTCCTGCTTGTTGAGTAGAGCATGATCCTTTTGCCTATAAATCCTGCCCCAATGGGACCATTGCAAGAGATGGCTTCCTCCTTTCCACACAATAGACCCTTTGCTTGTCCTTTTCAAAACCTCTCAGCAGCTGCTGTCCTGCTAGCTCCTTGTTTTCAAGTTGTGGTAACAGGTGTTGAAAAAACTTTTCATCCTGCTTCTGCCTGAATATGGAGCTAACACCCTTTGGGAAAACCACAGCAAAGAGTAATCACTTCAGTTTTGGCCATATATCAGTGAGAAACATTCATAAATGCAACTCCTCTTGCAGAATTGATTAATATTTCAAACAAATGAGCACCCCACAAGGGAGAACTCACTGTTCACAGGAAGACGATAAATTATCGACAATTACTCTAGGGACAGGTTTGGGAAATCAACAACACTGTCCAAATAGGACTGAATGTCTGCATCTTTAAACAATTTATATTTACATTCTAACATATCTCTGTAGCATCAACCCAGGCCATTTCAATTTATTAGCACTGGAGTTCTGGTCGGATTTTTGTTGTCTGGAATGCAGCCTTTGGCATTCTTTGCTGAGGCCCCTGTGCTCTTTGCTTTATGCACACACACACAGGTCCTACGTACATGCTTTCAGTGGGCTAGAGAGAGCAGCACATTAAAAAAGGAAAGTCCAGCATTCCCTTTATAAGCAGTCCCAGGTATGTGTCCATGTAGATCTGTGAAACATGTGACCTGGTTAAACAAACATTCAGTAAACATTGAAGTGATGGGGAATAAATATCTAAGTTACCCTGAAAGAGTTATTGCAAAAGAAATAAAACAGATCTTTGTTTAATAAATGGTTCCTGTTCTTAAAACTGGCCAGACTCCCACAACTTAGAGATATACAGATGTGTTTCTATTGCTCCTCTTGATTGCATGTCTGATAAATATCCAAGTCCTTCATTCTTCTGACCACCTGCTCTACAGTTGATATAGCATGGTAAATATTGGTTTTAAATAAGCTCCATATCTACAGAATATTTGGCACACATCGATCAAAGTCCACTGGCCTTGTTAGTCAAGACTCTAGGCTAAGGTATGTCCCAATGGTTTCGGTGGGTCTACAGAACAGACTAAAATATGCATCTGAGATTGTTACTGTTGTTTTCATTTGATTTCATTTCATAATTGTGGAAATATAAAAACTCTTACCAAAGAAGGGCTGCCTGTGTGATGAACAAGTTTAGAAAGAATGATACTTCTCTTTTAGATCTCTAAGAGGCTGATACAGAGAAAAATGCAAGAAGTCCATCCGAAGCAGACACTGAAAAATTAAAAGGGATCACAAAAAGATACCTTAAAATATATGTGCCTACTTTTGCAATCACAGCATAGTGTAACATATTTTAATACAAATCAAAATAAAAAGGTCAGAGAAGTCAGTCGGTTAGTAAGGATATAAAGAATTTGTCACAGAACTAGGAAAAGATTCCTAGACCCTGATCAAATTAATGCTTTACTCCTAATGGTAGCAGTGGTGGCGAAATTCATTGTGAATAGTATTTCCCACTGATTTCAGAGCAATTTAATGTGCAATTAACTTTACTTGTGTTTTGACCAGAGAGCGTAAAACTGATCACAACAAGCTGATTTCCTACAAATCTCAGCGAGATAACATTGTCCAATCCATCCCACTGATTTCCCTGTGGTGACGAGAACTAAGTATATACCCTTTTGGAATGAAGTTTCTACGGAAAGAAGCCCAAGGAATGTTTCTCCATGCTTTCCTCAATGTCTCTCCCATACAGACAATTGGGAAATTTTATTACGGCCAATGACCAGTTTGAGAGAAGAGGGACATAGTCCTGTTCATTGGATTCAAATTATTCCTCATGAGAAAGACTCTTCAATTCCCAGTTTCAGTGTCGGGTTTCCTTGATACATAGCAATTTAGTATTTAAATATTTGTCATACAGCTAAATAACTATATAGATATATAGATCTATAGATATAGATAATGTATAGCTAGAATTCAACTTCCCCATGGAAATTAATGGGACTTGTTCTGAGTGGAGACAGGATCTAGACCTAAATGACAACATGATTTAACAGCACAATCCTACTCAGAAGACACACAAGGATTGTACTGTTAATCCTACTAACACTTGGGCCTAGATCCTGTTGTTAGTCTGAATAGATTAGACCCGTTAATCAATTGAAAGTAACTACGTTTTGACTCACAATCCAACAACAGATTCAGCGGGCCTATTCTAGCTTGGAATAACCAACAGGATTCTAAACGTAGGTTATACAAATATTTACTAGGAAATAATGTTGCTGTTCTTAAACGCTCATTAGTTCAAAGAGGTGAAAAAGTCGGTTCCTGTGTAAATGTGGCAGCCAGGTCTGAAGCAAACAAATGACATATCTATTGCTCCAGGAAGCGCTAACCGCCATGGCAGAAGTGTTGTTATGCTCATATAACAAAACAACTACCTGTGCCATCAAACTAACTTCTCAGTTAGTGTTTTGTTGCTGTTCGCTGAGAGTGGATGGACGTTGCTCTGCCAAAAATGCTTGAAAGAACAGTTTTATTCACTGGATGAGCCCGAACATAATGTCTCTGTCTTTCTACCACTTCCGAATGATTGCTGAACTCAACACCACATTGGTCGATGAAGGCAAATTGTACTATCCACTCACAAATTCTTGGAATATCAAAACTTATAAATGTACAAACATTCACAAATGAACAAATGATGGATGTGTATCAGTGTACTGTCATGCCATATGGATTCAGAAGAAATGAAAATGGAATGAAGTGTTCTGAAAAGGGAACTAAGTGGGTATCTTAATTGTAACAATAATACAACAATATTGTGATTCTGGCATGATCTATAATAGTCCCATGGAATGAATTCAAACTTTTTCTACAAAGGACAACTTTCTATCTTCAGGTGAACAAAATAATTAATCTCTTGATTAGGTTAGGGTTCACAACTCACTTTTATGGAAAGAGAACCTTGAATTATAGGAGAAATGGCATGTCAAGGAGATGTTTATGCTGAACCTAGACTTTGCAGCTGATGTGCCACTTTATGTACATTATAGAGAAAGAGTCCTTTTTCTGGGATGCGTTCAAACATTCACTGGAAATCAGAGTGAAGGGTGTCTCACTAGAAAGACCTATCAAGAGGAGAGATCTGGATAAAGTTTCCCTCGTGAACTAACAGCCAAGGATCAACACTGTGGTTTCAACACCATTAAACTTTGGAAAAGTAGAACTTTGGGCTGGCCAGAGCTATCATTTTTCCAAACTCTGTTCATTTTCTCCTACAATCTTATCTCACAGGGCAAAAAAGCATCCTAGGATGCTTCTGCCCCAGTTAATCCATGGAGCCCACACCTTGCCCATCAAACAATGTAGGCTGACTTCTGGCGGGACTCCATGGGTGAACTGGGGTGGCAGCATGGAAGGACACTGCCAACGCCAACATGGAAGTTCATAAGGCGCTACTGGGCTACCGCTTCCCCACGTGTGATGGGGAGGCATCAGCTGCTGTCTGGGACACAGGGATTGCCCCGATGAGTCTGGTATGGAGTCTGGCAAATCACTATGCTGGACCTCATCCATGTGATAAGGTTCGTAGATGCACACACACACATACACACACATTTAGGTTTGAAGGAAAACCAGTCCTCCCTTGTTTTTTTCAGTGTTATGCTTTTACCATTCTATCAAAGCAGCAGTAGGTAAATTCTGAAAAAGCCACCACAAAAGGAACAAATCAGGTTTTTCAATCTGGCACCCTTCCTGGACTTTTTGGGAGCCAAGTGCAGCACAAGTAAAACCCCAGGTGTGCATCACATGAACAAGTGAGGAAAATAAAATATGCTTGTGTGGGTTGTGATGACACGTCTGAGTGCATATAAACCATAATACATGACAAGGAGTGGTTATCCCAGGATTCCAGAATTCTTTGTATGTGTTAAGAAGAAGAAATTAAGAAACACTTTCTCCTTCTCTTTTTTCTCTCTCCCCTTCCCCTCTTCATCCTTTCCTTCTCTTGTAATTCATTTAAACTGAGAAACATACATTATAATCTGCAGCATTTATGATATCTGAAAATTCTTAATTTCATACTCAGAAATAAGCACCAATTGCTCCCTTACAAGGAATGTTGAAGAAGATAAACACACAATGAATCTACTCGAATCACATTTTAAGCTCTCTCATCTAGGTCTGACAGTTCTGTGAGTGCATCATGCCCATATTAAGCATATGTCACACAATCTATTTATGAAGTGATATGCACATTCCAAGCAAAAAGAAGATTCAGTGGAGTTCTATGTTGTTTCAATGAGGACATGAAAAAGAGACATAGAGTGCATCTATACTGCATAATTAATGCAGCTTGACACCATCTTAACTGCCATGACTCAATGTCCTGGAATCCTGGAAGTGGTAGTTTTATAAGTTCTTTAACCTTTTCTACCAAGGAGTGCTGGTTGAAAAGGCCTACATTAGTTCTGTACTGTAAATATATCCAAAGATTTCTCATGCAGTAAATTTAGAGTCATTAATAAACTTATTTATCTACAATGGTGGTTGGACAAATACAATATATGTATCTCGAAGTTACCTGTAGGTTGCAATCTCCTTTTAAGTCATCAAGCTCACTGACATCCTGAAAATTCCCCAGCACTTGTCCCCATTTGAAATCCCACTTCCAATCCTGGAGTAGGATGTTCTCATTAACCCACACTTATGGCCTTTCCAGACAGGGCTTTATCCCAGGAGCATCCACGTTTGAAAACATGGATATTCCTGGGACCCTGTCCACACATACACCAGAAAGTCCTTGCTTACTGGGGTGGGTGTTCAGATGTTGTACTGGGACTTCCCAGTACAACACCAGGACTCTTAACCCCCTTCCCAGAAGCCCCCCTAAGCACAGTAAAAAAGCAAAAGAACTCATAATGCCTCTATGCGATGGCTGTCGGAGTTCTCCTGGTGTGTACAAATGACGCGCCATGAGAAAGGGGGAGGGCAATTTTACTCCCCCCCCCCCCTTCTCCTGGTGTGTCATTTGTATGTGCCAGGAAAACTCCGGTAGTCGTCGCATGAAGGCAGGGTGAGTTCTTTTGCTTTTTTATTGTGTTTAGGGTGCTTTTGGGAAGGGAGTTGGTATTCCCACAGTTTTCCAGGTTAATTTAGCCCAGAAAACTGTGGGAATACTGTCTGAACTGCAATACTCTGCAGTCCAGACAACGAAAGTAGTGGGTTTATTCCGCAACGTCCAAGAAGGCGCGGAATAAACCCATTATCAAATTAATTTGCTACAAACAAGGGTTGTCCTGGTTTGTGGCAAATTAATTCCGGGTTGTCCAGAATGTTGTCTGGACAGCCCCTTCTTTATTGAGGAAGTTTCCGCAATAAAGGGGCTGTCTAGATCTGCCCTTAGCCTAGATATCAGCTACAAATAATCCACCAACCCAGGAAGTGCAAACTGGAAATAGATGTGAAACATTTCGGTCTCACATTTTGGGTCTGATTTTTTCCACTTCTTTTAAAATCTTGTAAAATAGGAAGATTGTGAAGTTGACAAAGGTGGATATGATGTTTCTTTTCAATGAGAATAAAGTGGTTAAATTAAGTGTAACTACTTTGAAATCTCAATTGCTCTGTCACTTTCCACCCATTCTCTCTTGAAAGTTGTGCTTCTGT